>NC_088882.1:9709533-9914382 GCF_032884065.1 Artemia franciscana
GGGGACATTCCCCCCTTGGAGAACTAGATAACGATAAAAATGTACGAAAATAGCAGAACGAGAAATATACACACTTAAATTTTGGGCAAAGCAAAGTTTCTGGTAGCCTCCCTGTAAATTTTCCGGCAGCACTCACAACCAACAGATAGCTTATAGAAAGAGGAACTCTTACTCAAGAAATATTTTTGGCAATCCAGTGCAGTTTCTGTATTTCCAAGGGCTAAATGGGCTAAACCAAGGTTGCAGTAAGCCCGACCCATGCTGACCTTGTCTTGTAAGTCTTTGGCAAGGGCTAAATCTTGGTCGTAGTACCTTATCGCTTCTTTGTAGTTTTGTAGACAATAATGTGCATATCCTAAAAGAATTTCATACAGACAGATCTTTTAATAATAATGATAATTAGTACTGAAATATTAATGATATTCTTACAACAATTGAATAGAAAAAATAATAATATTTTTTATTATTTAATAGACTGAATTTTCTTAGTACTAAATTACCATTGTTATCAATAATAATTCAGCTAAATATAATAATCCTTGCATTACTAGACTCTCCAAATCCCGGTAAAATTAGATTGAGAAACCTTAGAAAAATACTGTGACCCCAAAACTTTTCATTCTTATTACTACTACTAGCAACTCAATCCAGGAACAAGCTGTCTCAACACAGCTACGCACGCTTCTCCTTCATCCTAATCTATTCAAAACATCCCTCTATACAACCCTTAAATTTTTACATCCCCTTAAATACTTGCTTACGACATCCTCCCATTCCATTCAGGGACGACCTGCTTTGACGGTTGGCAAACAAGGACAAACTGTCATCCTTCATCCGCGGAACGTGTCCCAGCATCTCAACCTCTCTCTCATTATAGCCCTAGAATTCGGGATTGAACCACATTTTTCGTACAGCTTACTGTTTGAGATACGGTCGGTCAGTCGGTACCCAAACAATCCCTATGCAATTTCACTCGGAAATATCTCACAAAACCTCCTTCGTTTTTCGGAATGCCCATGCTCCGAATTTAATTATATTAATATAATTTCGGTATGTTTCAATATTATTACTGGCTTAAAATTTCACACAAGAATCAATCCAATTTCAAAAGGCGGAGTTTTAAGTCAATCGGCCTTTAAAAGACGGGGTTATTTAAAAATGATAGATACCGTACAAGATTTTTCAGTGGCTTTTCATGTGCTCAGTTGCAGTTTCATTGGATAGTTTCAATCTAGTGTAACAGATTACTGATATTTGAAGCGATAAAATTAAACATAAACACAAAAAATTTCACTATTATCTGGTCAGCAGGAAGGGGAAAGAACCGCCCCCTTATCTTGAGTGCTGTTTGATTTTGTACAGTATTTACTTGCATTTGTACAAATGCACCAAGCAAGCAATAGATAGCCCCTCCCCTCCCAAAAAAAATTGAATCTACCTCTGTATTTGGCGTTTGTAACATTTTAGGATCTTTATGTAAGTGCGTAAAACCCGGTGGTAGTCTTTCAAAACCCTCCATTCACTTAGAAAGTTTGACGTGGCAACTATGCCAATACTGCATATTTATATGTCTTCATTATATACTGCAAGCATAGGTCTGACTTCTAGGACGGAGGGAGGGCCCAGAGGATTTCTCAGTCCAAAAACAGTTTTCGATCAAATCAGAAAGTTATTCAATTAATTCATAGATTTCCTCAGACGAGGAAGGAGGGAGGTGTCTATGATCCAATCACAGGTGACAGTCCCTGGGGTATAACTTACCAAGAAAATGGCAGGCTTTGGCTTCTCCTTCGATATCCTGGAGTTCCTGGGAAAGCATAAGATAGTTTTCATAGAAAGAAATAGCCTGTGCGAATTCTCCTCTTGAACTATGGCAGTTACCAAGGTTTAAAAGGGCGCAGGCCTCACCTGCTGTATCCTGTAACAGAAAAAATATTCAAATATTCAAGCTGTGTTAACTATTTCATTTTTTCTATGCTTAGGATAAAGTGTATAAGTTCTTTTAAAGGGAATTATTTATAAATGAAAACAACAAATCAACAAACAGAAGAAGAAGAAAAGAGTAAAAAAGAAGAATGAAATATTAATTAATGTTATTTTACTAGTGAATATCAAATTGTACATTTATATTATATGCTTTGTCAGATTTAAAATGTATGACCCCTTCCACCCCTGCCCCGACTCCCATACCACTATAAATATAAAATATACTAAAAGGGAGAAAGTGCAATACTTCAAAAAGTATTATACTTTTTTGGAAAAAAAACTTTATCAGAACCTTTGCCCACCACATACTTTTGGAAAAAAGTATGCCCGCGCCCTTTCCCATACTCTTCGGAAAAAACACACGGGCTTTTATCGCAAAAATATCAAATAATATGTCTTTTTCTGCATAGTACCAATTAAAAGACATATCCACGCCATTACGAAGAAGAGACCCAAGAACCGTCCAAGGGCGGATGGGACTTAAGTCAAGTGAATCAAGTAATTTAAAATCCATATTTATAAAGTATTAATCTCATTTTTTAGCAGGCAAAAAAAAGAAAAGAAAAACATTGTGGAGTTGCTGGTAGTAAAGCCAACAAGAGTTTGTTTGCTCTTATTTTTTTGTAATTGTAAAATGTTGTTTTTGACGATAAAAACCAATTTAGAATAAATACCTTTATTAGACAAATACCTTTTATTAGACAGCGAAAAAAAAAAACAATAAAAAAAAAATATGCTGGATAATTTGATTAAATATACAGAGATCGTCATCAGCAGAAACACTAAAATAAAACAATTAAAACTAATTATATACACGTATATATATATATATATATATATGTATATATATATATGTATATATATATATATATATATATATATATATATATATATATATATATATATATATATATATATATATATATATATATCTATATATATAAAAATAAGTTGTCTGTCTGTGGATGTGTGGATGGGTCAGGTGACGTCACCTGAAAAAACTGGATCAGGTGACGTCAAAACTGAAAAAACTAAAAAAAGGCAAAAACTACAAAAAAAAACTAAAAACTAATAAAAAAAATAAAAAAGCTAAAAAACTAAAAAAACTATAAAGGTAAAAACCAATAAAAAACTAAAAAAAAAACTGAAAAAACTAAAAAAAGGCAAAAACTACAAAAAAAATTAAATACTAATAAAAAAAGTAAAAAAGCTAAAAAACTAAAAAAACTAAAAAAACTAAAAAAAGGTAAAAAACTAAAAAAAATAAAAAATAAAAAAAAACTAAAAAAAAGGAAAAAACTGAAAAATAAGCTAAAATAAAGGTAAAAACCAATAAAAAACTAAAAAGAAAAAAAGGAAAAAACTAATAAATGACGACACTCAAAGAGAAAGCGACCAGGACAAAAGGAATGTTCGATTAGCAATCAACAAAGCACCGGGACACAGGGAGTATAAATGACGACCAGGACATAAGTAAAAAAAAAAAACTATCTATATATATAAAAATAAGTTGTCAAACTAAAAAAAGGCAAAAACTACAAAAAAAACTAAAAACTAATAAAAAAGCTAAAAAACTAAAAAAACTAAAAAAAAGGCAAAAACTACAAAAAAAACTAAAAACTAATAAAAAAATAAAAAAGCTAAAAAACTAAAAAAACTAAAAAAAGGTAAAAAACTAAAAAAAACTAAAAACTAAAAAAAACTAAAAAAAAGGAAAAAACTGAAAAATAAGCTAAAATAAAGGTAAAAACCAATAAAAAACTAAAAAAAAAACTGAAAAAACTAAAAAAAGGCAAAAACTACAAAAAAAACTAAAAACTAATAAAAAAAGTAAAAAAGCTAAAAAACTAAAAAAACTAAAAAAACTAAAAAAACTAAAAAAAGGTAAAAAACTAAAAAAAATAAAAAATAAAAAAAAACTAAAAAAAAAGCAAAAAACTGAAAAATAAGCTAACATAAAGGTAAAAACCAATAAAAACTAAAAAGAAAAAAAGGAAAAAACTAAAAAAAATTTTCATCTAAAAAACTAAAAAAAACTAAAAAAGGTAAAAACTAAAAGAACTAAAAAAGAAAAAAATAAATGACGACACTCAAAGAGAAAGCGACCAGGACAAAAGGAATGTTCGATTAGCAATCAACAAAGCACCGGGACATAGGGAGTATAAATGACGACCAGGACATAAGTAAAAAAAAAATTAACAAAACTAAAAAGAAGGTAAAAACTACAAAAAAACTAAAAAGAAAAAAAAAACTAAAAACTAATAAAAAAACTAAAAAATCTAAAAATCTAAATAAACTAAAAAAGAAAAAAAAAGGAAAAAAATAAAGGAGAAAAACAAAACTAAAAAACGAATGTATATACAGACCGGTACACCGGGATACAAATGACGACCGGGACACAGGGAATATAAATGACGACCGGGACACAGGGACACAACTACAACGGGGACACCGGGGGAAACAGGGGGATATAAATGACGACCGGGACAAAAAAACTAAAAAGAAAAAAAAACTAAAAACTAATAAAAAAACTAAAAAATCTAAAAATCTAAATAAGCTAAAAAAGAAAAAAAAAGGAAAAAAATAAAGGAGAAAAACAAAACTAAAAAACGAATGTATATACAGACCGGGACACCGGGATACAAATGACGACCGGGACACAGGGAATATAAATGACGACCGGGACACAGGGACACAACTACAACGGGGACACCGGAGGAAACAGGGGGATGTAAATGACGACCGGGACACCGGGACAGGGAATGGTCGATTAGCAATCACCATCAACAAAGCTCAAGGGCAATCATTAGAATCATGAGGTATAGATCTGAATACAGATTGTTTTCCCATGGACCATTATATGTTGCATGTTCAAGAGTCGGTAAACCTGACAATCTATTTATATGCAAAGACAATGGGACAGCAAAGAATGTTGTATATTCGCAAGTTTTACGTAGTTAAAACCATATATATATATATCTATCTATATTCACAGGTGGGACATAGGGACACAACTACAATGGCGCGTAACTATTATGGCGCGTAACGACTTACGCGCGCGGGGGGGCTTGGGGGGGGGCGCGAAGCGCCCCCACCAACTAGGTGTTGGGGTGGCGCGAAGCGCCACCCCAACAGCTAGTATATATATATATATATATATGTACCATGATTATCAATTGTTTTATTTTAGTATTTCTACTAATGACAATCACTGTATGTGTGATCGAAATATCCAGTATACTTTTTTATTGTTTTTTTTTTCACTGCCTGATAAAAGAATCTATCCCTATTCGAACTGGTATTCATCGTCATGGAAAGGCAGTGTGGTCTTCAAAATTACCTATGTTGTTTTTACTAGTGAATACCACCCTATCCTTTTGAAATATTTGGTTTTACTGATTAAAAACATCAATTCATACGTTTTTCATAAAAAAAAGAACAAAAACATCTCGGACTTGCTTGTAGTAGCGCCAACGTGTTTTTTGCTCATGTTTTTGCAACTGTAAAGTGTTGCTTTTTGCCAATACATACCAAACTATTCTCTTGAATTATATACTTATACATAGCGCCACTTATTTAAAAATACTAAATCACAGGTTATTTAATCAATTTAAGAGTTAAAAAAAAGGTAAGAAAAATATCATGATTGTCGACCTGATTTTTTGCAACTCGCTGTAAGAAGTGTTAATTCGTTGTTGTTTTTTTGCTAGTGCATTCCACACTGTCCCTTTGAATTACATATTTTTACGTAGCACCATTTATTAGAACCACTAATTCACATGTTTTTCACTTCACTTTAAACAGTAAAAAAAAAAAAAAAAAAAAAAAAAAAAAAAAAAAAAAAAAAAAAAAAAAAAAAAAAAAAAAAAAAAAAAAATCTATAATAACCGCCATGGAGTTGCTGGTAGGAATGCCACCCGTGACTTTTTTGGCTCAATTTTTTTTTGCAATTGTAAAGTTTTGTTTTTGCTAGTATATACCACGCTGTACTCTTGAATCATATAATTATACGTATTACCACTGAATAAAAAAAAAATAATGCACATGTTATTTATTTTGATTCGAGTCGAAAAAGTAAAAAAAAATATTACGGATGCCAACCCCATGTTTTGCAATTCGCTGCAAGAATTGGTAATATGTTGTTTTTTTGCTAATGCATTCCACACTGTCCCTTTGAATTACATGCTTTTACATAGCACCATTAATTTAAAAGCATTAATTCATACATTTTTCCTTTCATTTTTAACAGTTAAAAAAATAAGAAATATAGCATAGAGTCACTGGTAATAGCACCAATACCAACATGGGTTTTTTGTTGATATTTTTTTGCAATCCCGCAGTAAGAAGAGGCTATGTAATTCATTAATATTGTTTTTTGCTAGTGCATTCCACACTGTGCTTTTGAATTACATGGTTTGTCAGAGGCAAAGTGTTTCTGGTTCCACCAGTCCATATTTATTGCATGTTTTTTCATGGTCAGACTGATAAATATTAGTTAACAAACGAAAACTTGCGCTCAAAATCAAAAACAGATTACAAAAAACAATAATACATTATAACTATTATTTTCTTCAGAAGAACTGTAGGTTTGGATCTCATAAAGCCCTCTCCACAGGAAATAACAATTTTTTCTGAAAAAGAAACACATTGGAACAGTAACATATATAAACTGATTTTTCAGTTTACAAATTTTTCAGGTACAAAGGATTTTTTTTGGAGGGGAGGGGTATACAAAAAACTTTAAAAAGTATTAAACATTTGTTTATATTCATTTTTTTATGTTTTTACGAGTCGGACAGATATTTGAGTAAGGGGGGGAGTCAAACCCTCTAAACCCCCCCCCCTTCCTAAATATGGCTTTGATAATACCTGTGTCTTGTCATTTAAGTTAACACTGTCATTGGCTTGCCATTTAGTTAACAAACGAAAACTTGCGCTCAAAGTCAAAAACAGATTACAAAAATTAAAAATTGGAACTGTAATATATATAAACTCATTGTTGGTTCCGGTATTTTAATGAAAAAGTAGAAAGATTAAAACAATAGATAAATAAATAAATAAACCGTCACTATTTTTGTTATTGGTACTTTCATTCTTTTTATGGGCTTTTGTACTTTTATATACTTATATACTTTTGTCAGAAGCAACTATTATTTAATTAGAGAATTTCGTGAAAATGGTCAAAAAATGGTTAATAAAATAAAAAAAATACTAAAAATATTATTTTTTAGCCAAAATTGTATGTTCAAATCCCATAAAACCCACTCCAAAGCGAACATATTTTTTTTCTTGCAAGAAACACAAATTAAAGTTGAAATATATCAAATAATTGATTTAGTTTTTTGTTTTATGTTTTTTTTATCACTTAATTGTTTGACGTGCTAGCTGTTCTGCCATTTTAGCCGATAAATCGAATTATATTCTATATATGAAAATTGGCTTCGGTTTTTCAAAGAGCGTTATGTTACCAAGCATAAATTAGACAGGAAAGCGGAGAAACTTAAAAAAAAAAAAAAAAAAAAAAAAAATGATTCCATTTTGTATTCTCTGCTATATCTGCGCGTTAGAATCACGAGAAACCCTCTCAAAGGGTAAGTTAAAAAAAATAATTAGCATTCAATTTTATTAAATTCAACTTATCGTGAACGCAAAACGTCAACTAAATAATAATGCCCCTCCCCCCAAAAAATTTATAAAATCAGTTACAGCTCAGTAGTTACATACAGCTAACTACTAACCAAATAATTATAACCAACGATAAATAGAAGCAAAAAAAAAACAATCTCTAATCAGTCCATTCCATGGTAATAATAAAGATAAACTATGAAACCTTACCTTACCTAAGTGTGATTTCCGAAGTTTTAAAATATAATGAAGTTTTAAGGGTAGTATCAAATTTATGTCAACTTTGCCACGTTGAGCCGTGAAAATAAACCAGGAAAACTAGGAAGTTAAATTTGACAACGCTTTTCGTGCTTGTAATTCAGATATTACGAAAATGTTGATTTCTAAACATAATTATACCTTTAAAGGAAAGCTACACTTGCTTAAGCTGATTGGTGCCATCTATTTTAGCGTATTTTTGCTAGTTTGCACCAACCTTTCCTTTAAGTGCCCGCTACTGAAAAACTCCATAACTTGCATATGACATTCTTTTTCATTATGAATTGAGTTTTATTTACGGAGTTTTTTCATTTATTGAGTTTTCTTTATTTATTAACATGTATATGGTTGTCTAAATTTCCATTTAGACAGCTCCAACTTTATGCTCACTGTCCTTGGTGCTTTAAGAGAGGAGGGGGTGCCAGAATTAAAACAAAAAAGAAAAATTAAAGATCTGAATACCTTTAATTCTCTGGCAATGTTTAAGTGACTGTGGTAATGTATCACCGCCATGTCAAACATTCCAAGGGCTTGGTAGGCCACCGCGAGGTTCCCATGAGTAGATGCTTCAGAGGATCGGTCATTAACTTCTTTTGAAATTGTCAATTCCTGTTTATGATACTTGATTGCCTGGTCATAATACCCCATAGCGGAATAGGCATTGCCAATGTTGCCATATGCGCGTCCCATGCCAGCCCGATCTTGGAGCGATCTTGCAATGTTTAGATGGGCGTTATGCAATTTCAATGCGGCATCATGATCACCTAAAAATATTTTTATGAGCTGTTTTATTCACCATAAAGAATGTTATAATTTTGCCAATTTTATATTGTCGTAAATCATTACAAATAATTGGAAATATGGCAGGTTTTGAATGAGATGTCAGGGAGGTAGCAGATAAAACCAGAATCTGCAGATTTAAAAAAAAAAAACATTTTAAGAGTAGCAATCAAAACTAGCTTTTTAGAAATCCAGAGGGGTATCGATTTTGAATTCCTCCCCCAAATTATGTCTGAGTCTGTAAAAGTAACAAACATGCATATAAACAAATTTCCGACGCGTTTTATCATTATTTCTTTTTTTTACACCCACCCCCCCCCTGAAAAAAGGCCTGGATATGTCCTGGACAAAATCCCTATTCGATTGTTGAGCTAAACAGCGCCTGAAAGAGTGGGGTCAAGACCATTTGGCAAATTGCCATGGAACCTGTCACGCTAAAAAAAAAAGATGACATATCAAGAACCCGTTTCCAGATAGCATTGATAAGCGCTCCAGATAGCGTCAATATAATCCAATACTAATAGGACTCCTTTCGATAGAAGTACTCAACACCATTATCATAAAAAGTGGTAAAATCTAAACCTCCAGACTAATCTACATACTTATGTGCTTAAGGAACGCATTAATTTGATGTAATTCTTTGTCACAGGTTCTGTTTTTTTTTCTGTATAAAATAAATATATAAATATATATTATATATATTATATAATTATATATAAATATATATATATATATATATATATATATATATATATATATATATATATATATATATATATATATATATATATATATATATATATATATATATATATAAAGAAGAAATTGTGGAAATGTAGATGCATGCGCTGTCACATTAATTGAAGAGTTAAAAATTAAGTCAAAAGATGACTTGTTAAGAGTAAAGACACAGGGGATGAGTGCAGGGGAGAATCTAGGGCAATGTGACAAGGGCACCAATGAGCAAAATCTTGGGGGAAAGGTGCCAAAATGTGACAATAATTGACTAAATAATTGACAATAATTGACCAAATCGACAAATTTATTCTATAAAAAGAGCAAAAAAAAAGGAAAAAACAGGATAAGAGGCCACGAGAAAAATTTTTAGGGGGATCCCTCCGTCCCCCTGTATCTGCCAGTGAATACGTGTACCCCTCTGAAGCAATCACAGAGGTGTCTATTCATTAAAATATTGGGGGGGGATTTATTTTGCAGAATATTGGGGGGGGGCAATTTTTGTCCTTTTTTTTAAATGGAAATACCAGAAGAAGAAAAAACTCCTCGGTAGTTTTTAAATATCCCGACTAGACTAAAGAAGTGAAGTTAGGTTAGTCGTAATGAAATATATTAAAATATAATGAAAATATAACAATTCAGTACCAAAATTATGGACACTACACCAGATAATTATAGAAAGCAGGTCACCCAGAAAATACCGAACTTAACCAACTGCCAACTGCATATATTCAATATTTAGTTAAAATATAACTACATATTAGTTTATCTCACTGAGCCTAAGCTAATTATCTCGGAATTATGTTTGAATCTTATCAGACAAAAACCGTTATTAAATTTTAACCAATTAATTGGCTCATTAATTTTCCAGATTAAACGTGGCAACACTGATAGAAATATGATACTGCACTAATAAATCTAATGATATCGAAGGTATGAACGCAAGATCGATTCGGAGACCAAAAAAAAAAACTTTTTCTAATTTTAAGTCCCTGATAG
Organism: Artemia franciscana; assembly: GCF_032884065.1. NCBI lineage: Eukaryota > Metazoa > Arthropoda > Branchiopoda > Anostraca > Artemiidae > Artemia > Artemia franciscana. Next base: position 9,719,917 of record NC_088882.1, read on the forward strand.
TTCAAATTTTAGTACTTTTTTTATACTTTTTTCTATACTTTTATTTTTTATACTTCTTTTTATAGTAGCCTACTTTTTTTAGTATTTTTTTCTATTTTATTATTGGTTCAAACTTAGTCTTAACATGTTTAGTGGCGTCAACTTATGATGATTTGAGGGGGGGGGGAGACAAAAATGCATTTTTCAGATACTGGGGAGGGAGGCAATTTTGTTCCTTTTTTCAAAGAAAATACCAACAAGCCATAATTCTATGAAAATACAAAAAAAAGGTATTTTTCAAAATCTAAAAGGGTGAGAAGTCTTGAGACATGTTGGAAATTAAACATGTTGTAAGCTAAGAACAATTGCTACTACTAATACTGCTATTAACTCACTGCAGCACCAAGCCGCCTGAGCTTGGGAGTCTCTATTCAGAGACTCCCTCTTCAAACCCTTCCAGGGAATAAGCCGGTAAATTAAATGTTTCTATATATTACATATTGCAAAAAAGGCATATCTATTACATTGTGTATATAGCCCACAAATTTACTAGAAACAGTAAAAAGTTGAAGAACATTTACTCGATTGAAACTCGTTTGAAGAAACATTTTAGTCATATAAATTTTTTTTTACAAAATGAAAAAGTACACAATTACGTAATTATTAAAGCTAAGGCAAAATTAACAACTAATACTATGTCAGTAATTCAACTTTTTTTAATTTTTTTTTACACAACTTTTTTTACACAACGCGCAGCATGAATTAGATGGAATTTCAAACTGGTTTGAAGAAGCATTTTAATCATCCAAAAACGATTTTTGTTTCCAAAAAATGAACATACAGACAGTTAAACGATCAGTTAGATGACTAGATGACAGATGAGATAGAGAAAAAATTAACACAATGTCTGTCAGTAACAAAGTTTTCTATGTACTGCATGTAACAGCAAAGACATTCATATCACGCAGTAAAATAACACCCAATTAAAAAGCTTAAAGTGCATTCACATAATTGATTGATACACTTTTCACCCTTTCAAAATTTCCAGGTCTCTCAACAGGGCGGATGCATATTTGGTATTTGAGAGGGACATCAACGGAACTTGGCTTCCCCATTGGCATTTTTACCCCCTCTGTCCCTATAATAAATACAGCTTTCAACCTTCTGTGGAAGGCCCCCCCTGGATCCACCCCTGTCTCTGAACATGTCATAATAGTCAAAAGCATGAAATTTGTCGATTGTAGAAGAGGTCGCGGGTTCGAATACCCCTGAAGGATATTTTTTCTTGTAGCATGAGAACACCACAAGATTTGCGTTGATTATTAAAAATCCTAATTATAAACACAATAAATTTACCATTAAAAGGCATTTAAACAATTGCCATTGCTTCAAAAACTGAAATAAATAGCATGAAAATAGCCTCAAATTTATACAATTTCATGATTTACGAAGTACCATTGTGGTAGTTAGCCATTACTATCAGTATTAGTACCATTATCAATTACCATTATGGTAAACACGTTAGTTTATCAATTTAAGTAATGTGCTATTGTTAGTTGCTTAAAATACTGCACGAGATTAAATATGACGCGACATAACGACGTAAAATCGTACTAATTAATAACAAAATTTAAATAAATACATATTTTAATGGAATTTACACATTTTCTACCCATTTTGCCACTATCCATCTACCCACTGCCACTACATAATCTACCCATTTTGCCACTATCTATGGCAACTGTAGCTACGGTATATTCATAAATTTACCAATTCACGCAAAATATCATTATTTGATGTTTGAACTATCACCATTACTGAAAAAAAATATAAATAAAAAATACAGTGAAGCAAAAATCTCAAAAAGGAAAAAGACGATAATGGCATGGAACACGCAATAGAAAACTGACGAGCAGAGAAGAAAGGAGAAAAAGGATAAATAGATCGTGCCACTAAGATGGTTAGCAGCATGAATAAATTTCCATACGAAGAAAGACACTAACATACCGAAGAAAAAGGGGTGATATGATTGTAACCCAAACAATCCTTTCTAAAAACACCCTTCCCGATCTCTTTGCACAGCCCTTGCATTCTGGCACTAGAAGACATTCAATAAAGTTCACCATGCAGCATTCCACGAGTAGACATATAATTAATTTCTTCAGCCAAAGAGTCATCGATCTGTGGAAGCAACTGACTGAGGAAACAGTTTCTGAAACTTCAACCAACACGTTCAAGTCCCACCTTGATAAGGTATGGTTCTGCCAGGAGTTCCTTCACAATTGGGAAGCTGCAGAGTCCTCCACAAAAGTCTAGATCAACAACCACAATATACACCAAACGAATTCTTTTCACCACTGGAGCAACACAAGGATAATCCTTATATCACTCCAAGTTGCGATTTAAGGTAGTAGATAAAGTTTAGGTAGAAGAGTTTTTATTGATATTGTTTTTTGTTAAGAAAATTACTGAGGACTTTTTTTCATATCTAAGTGTTATAACGTTTTTTTCTTCATTTTATTGTCATTATTGAATAACATGAAACAAAAAGGATGAAAATTTACGCACAAAATTTACATAGCAGGCGCAAGGGGTCACCTACTCTCCGCCACTTGGTGTATATTTCAGAGCACCATATGTGTTGCATAGTTCCACCAGGCGGTGCTGAATCCCCACAACACTTGGCACAGTTAGGCCATATGACTTGGCAGGTACCATCTGGTGTACCTGATTTCTGACAGCCGGTGCCCCCTGGATCTGAAGAGACTTTTCTTGAACAAAAAATGATCTTCAATCCCTCAAAGTGAACAAGAAAACAGTTAGATGATCATTGAAGTGTTGGCAATAGAAAAAACCCGTATAATATCAGTCAGGTTGCTTGTTCTTTGGCCATTGCAAGTTTGCAACTATGTAAACGCGCGCGATGATTGACGAGCTGTCTTCCACGAGTTAAATGCTTCTGGTTTAAAAAACTAAAAAGCAATCTAAAATAAAACATGGTTTATCCAAGAGGGATCCAAGAGGAATGGAATCCAAGCATCGTTTCCATATTCCATCTCAGAGAACAATAGCGACAAAATAAGAAAATTTAGGACAAATGAGAAAAATGAGTTAATTCAAAGCCGGCGAAAAAAGACGGGAAAATGACAACATTTCGGACATTTCGGACGACATGTCCGCTCAACCATTCTCAGCGCAAAAAGAAGAATAAAAAGTGGACAAGGGACTATATTTGTCATCCTTTTCAGACTGTTAAAAGTGAAGTAAAAAACCTATGAATTCGTGTTTTTAAGTAAATGATCTTGATAAAAAAGGGTAAAAAATATTAGCAGATTTTTGTCATGGATACCCACAGATCTTTTCATCAGAATAAGGGGTGGGTATATATACTTTTGCAAAAAGTATGAAGGAGCAAAAATTCTGATATTTTTTCCCCCAGACACGTTTAATATTTTTCATAGTATTAGGTTTCCAATTTTTGTATATTCTAGATTTTAAAAGTACAAGGGAGCGGAGGTAGCGGAGAGGGGGAAGAAAAACCCCTAAAATCTGATGAGGCAGATAATTACAATGGGCAGTGTGGTATTCACTAGCAAAAACCCAATCCACGGGAAAATACAAAAGACAATCCTAGAAAAATATAAAATAAAAGAGAAGAAGCCATAGTGATCACGTTTAAACCGCGTTCTGATGTCTTACATGTGTCTCAATAAAAACAAGAGTTTCATTTAAAATACAATTGAGCATATACAATTAGTTGATCATACAAAAACTGAGTTTTTGTGAACCCAGTCTAGATAGGGTTTTTGCCCCAGCAAAAAACTGGGTTTTTGTGATCTTGAAGACTGGATAGAACATTCTCCCTACAAACTGCTGTTCTACCATAACGATCAAGAAACTGAAACGTCTTTTTAGTTTTTTCGCTCCTCCATGAAAACGATTATCTGCAACATACCACTTTTGAATTACAACAGCCGAACTGATATGAGAGTAGTCTTTAGCGCTTCAACATGGATTTGACGTCATTTTAGTTTTATCGCTCCTCCATGAAAACGACTATCTGCGACATACCACCTTTTGAATTAAAACATCCGAACTGATTTGAGAGTAGTCTTTAGCGCTTCAACATGGATTTGACGTCTTTTTAGTCTTTTCGCTCCTCCATGAAAACGATTATCTGCAACATACCACTTTTGAATTACAACAGCCGAACTGATATGAGAGTAGTCTTTAGCGCTTCAACATGGATTTGACGTCATTTTAGTTTTGTCGCTCCTCCATGAAAACGACTATCTGCGACATACCCCCTTTTGAATTAAAACAGCCGAACTGATATGAGAGGAGTCTTTAGCGCTTCAACATGGATTTGACGTCTTTTTTAGTTTTTTCGCTCTTCCATGAAAACGACTATCTGCGACATACCACCTTTTGAATTAAAACAGCCGAACTGATATGTGAGGAGTCTTTAGCACTTCAACATGGGTTTGACAGGAGCTGACAGCACAATGTTACCCTCCCACAAAGTGAACTCGTAGACAGTTAAATGATCATTGGAATAGGTAAGAGAAAAAACTTGTATAATGTCAGTTAGTTAACTTTTTCCTTGGCAATTGCAACAAAGTAATACGTAGTACACTCTATGATTGATGAGCTGTCTTCCACGAGTTAAATGCTTCTGATGTCAAAACTAAAAAGCAATCTAAGAGAAAACATGTTTATCCAAAGATGAACCAGTGTTTCCACTTCTGCTCCTCAGAGAACAATAGCGACGGTCAAGAAATGCTGTAGATTTCTGTAGAATCGGGAATTACGATGTTGAATCGGAAAAATTTTGAACAAATTTAGCAAACAACAACAAACAAAACACCAAAAGCGCTCATGAGATGAGCAATTCAAGTCTGCCGGTATTGTACCATGAATGTTTTGCCGGTATTATCCCACCAACACTCATTATATTATACCACCAACATATGTATTATACCACCAACACTCAAGAAGTAAAGTTAGGTTAATCCTAATGAAAAAATACCTAAACATGATGAAAATATAATACTTCACAAACAAATTTGTGCTATATGTTTGTACATTAGGGGGTTGGGGCTAACCTAACCTAACCCCAACCCTCTTCCCCTAATGTGCAAATATATAGCCCAAATTATATAATTCGAATGTATTTTGTCACCCACCACTTGTTTTCCACTGAATGTAAGCTAATTGTTTCTTTACACAGACAGATAAAACCGGTTTGTTCTCGAGTTTTACACAGCGTAAACTTGAATGTTGACGATATGATACATAAGTACCATTTTAGACTAGAAAATACATAAGTACCTGAGTAGACTAGAAAATATAAATCGTTAAATTCCTTCAAAATAACAGTAAATATATTTAGTCGGTGAATATTTTCTTTAGTTTATTTATTTTTTTTTATTGTTCATTTCTTCCCTTCAATACCCTCGTGTAAATGATGTCTCTGGGGCAAGTTAGGACTGTGTATTTTCCCAACAAGACTGGTATTCCATACCCCTCTGAAACAGAATATGGAATGCCCTTTTTGATTCGGCTCAATAACCCACCTCGTTTACCACATTCAAAGACTTTCAATTTTTTTTTTAGTTTCTTATTAATTTTCCGTTTGTTATTTTTTACAAGTTTTTTCTCTCTTACTGGAGATGTTTTTTCCCAAAGTTATCTTTTCCACTCTCTCTCTCTCTCTCTCTCTCTCTCTCTCTCTCTCTATATATATATATATATATATATATATATATATATATATATATATATATATATATATATATATATATATATATATATATATATATATATATATATATATATATATATATATATAATCATATAGCCTTAAATCTATTTGTAATCTTATCTCTTATATGCGTATCTTGTAGCACTGGCGGATCCAGGGGAGGGCCGGGGCGACACAGCCCTCCTTCCCCAAGGTTTTCAGGCGCCCTCTTTCCCTTTTTTCACTGTTTTTTTTTAGAATAAGTTTGTCAATTTGGTCTATTATTGGCACTTTTGTTACATCCCCCCCCCAAAAAAAACATATTTGCTCATCTGCGCCCTTGTCACAGTAACCATCCCCCAAGATTTTGCTCTAGATCCGCTCCTGTCTTATAGTCCTATAGTAATAGTATGAGGGTTAAATATACTATACTATACTACTATAACCTTCTTCACAGGCCATGGGATCAATGTAATACATCTGTTACATGTTGTTTTTGTTTTTTGTTGTTGTTGGAATGTATATTATTTCATCTTAACACAAAACATAAACTGCAAAATTTTCGTTCACAGATTATCATCAAGGAAATTTCGGAGAGCCCACTTTTCTTTTGGGTTCATTCGTTTTTGGGAATATTTTGGGGAAATATCTGTCCCCATCCTCTTCCTTTCTACTCATAAGAACTTAATTTCTTCCTTAATTAACTTCCTTTTTACTCATAAGAAAAATGATCATAAAAAATCATGGTAAAAAAAAAAAAAAAAAAAAAAACGACGCACATACTGAAAGAAACTATAAAAGGCAATTGAAAGGGGCGTGCACTCTTTGCAAGTAAGTTATATTAAAAAAAAAATATTATAAAAAAAATATTAAAAAAATTTAAAAAATATTAAAAATTAAAACTTTAATATTAAATTTTTTAAATTAAAATTTTAATATTAAGAATATTAACATTTTTTTTAAAATATTATATTAAATATATTAAAAATAGAAATAAATTCACCCGGTTTCAGTTCTTTTCCCTAGGCCGGTACCAAATTACCCTCTCCCCTTTTAGCCAGATCAGCCTAGTATTCGTGAGTGAATTCAAGCCAGCAGAAACAACATAAAGTTGAAAATCCGATGATTGGTTTCTCCCCCCCATGACATTTTTGTCCAATAAAAAATCAAGTTGACTCAAGAAATGTTTTACATATAGACCTAATTTCATACTACTACTACTACTACTACTACTACTACTAATAACTCACTGCAGCACCAAGCCGCCTGAGGCCAATAAAAGCTACGCACGCTCCTCCTCCAACCTAATCTATTTAAATCCTCCCTCTTTACACCCTCCCAGGAAGTTCCTATTTCCTTTAAATCTTTATTTATGACATCCTCCCAACCCAGACAAGGACGACCTGCTTTTCGTGTAGCCCCAGACGGTTGGCCAAAAAGGACAATCATCGGTAATCTGTCATCCTTCATCCGTAGAACGTGGACTAGCCATCTCAACCTTTCTTTCATTATAGCCCTAGAAAGCAGGATTGAACCACATTTTTCGTACAACCTACTGTTTGAAATACGGTAAGTCAGCCGGGTACCCAGAACAATCCGTAGGCAATTTCTCTGGAAAACATCTAGTAAATTTTCATCAGCTTTTCGGAGCGCCCATGCTTCAGAACCATATTTGACCACTGTCATCACTGTAGCTTCCAATATTCTAATGTTGGTTTGCAGACTTGTCTTTCTATTCTTCCAAACTTTTTTAACTGTGAAAAAACACCCTGAGCTTTAGCTATTCTACTTTTAAACATCTTCACTGGTCCCACCATCTTTACTAATAATACTACCAAGGTAACTGAAGCTCTCAACCTGATCAATCTTTTCGTTACCTAATGTCACCTATTCATCTTCATTTATTCCTAGACTTAGTGACTTAGTCTTCTTAACATTAATTTTCAAGCCTATTTTAGCACCCTGAACTCGCAAAACCTCTAAAACTTCATTCATTTTGCTCACACTTTTATCTAATATGCTTAAATCATCAGCATAATCTAAGTCCAGAAGCGTTTTTCCTCCCCATTTGATTCCGTGGTCTCCAATTGCCTTTCCTGTGCTCCTTAAGACGAAGTCCATCAAAATGATCCATATAAAGGGGGATAGAACACAACCCTGCTTAACTCCTGATTTAGTACAGTACGTAGTAAGTATTACCTAATATTTAATTAAATACATAATTAAATAATAAATAACAATGCATACAAAATACACACTCTAATACATTCATACTAATAATTATATACTAATAAATACATAATACGTACTAATCCATAATAAAATATAATAATAATGATTACCTAATAATTGATATACAATCCCAAGATTGGAGCATGCCCTCCCTTCCGCAGTTTTGTCTCTCAGGGCTAAAGCCATATCCAGTTGTTTTTCATGCCATTTCTTTGCCTGCATATAGTCTCCAATACAACGGGCTGCATGGCCAAGACCCGCATACGCCCGCGCTTCAATATTTTTATCCCCCAATTCTTGCGCAATACGTAACACATGATTGTGAAAACCTATCGCCTGCTCGAAATTCCGTCTGAAAAAGAGAATATTCGATATAACTGAGGTTCATTTTGTAACTTTTCGTTTTTTTATGACTATTTCCTTTTCTATGAGATTCTCAAAGCCCTTCATGCAGACTACTAAGAAAACTATTGTCCAAAGTAGAAGTTGGATAGTCCAAATTCATAACGGATTGTTGCTGGAATGGCTCTTCACAAATTGAAATAGGGAGTACCACAGTCAGGTGACCTCCCTCCAGATTATTGCCCCCCCCCCAAAAAAAAGAAAAATACATTCACCCCTAAGTTTCGTGAATTAGCCCCAATAGATCACCCCTCCCCTAAATTAAAAAAAAAAACATTTTTTCAATTTCACTGGAAAATAGCCCTTTTTTGTCTTTCCATTGAAAAAATTGTCTTTTTTCAGTTTTTGAGTTTTGCAATTTTTATTCATAGCAAAACTTTCACCTTAACACTATATCGGGCGGTTTCAAGCCCTCAACACCTGGTGTACATCTCTCAGAGTCATTTCTACATCCAGTGGTGCACTTTCGCCATGCAATGCCTCTTGGATCACCTTCATGACATCAGGTGAAAACGATTTTTGAAAATGAGCTCCCTAAAGGCCACACACAAGGAATTTCCCACTTTTCACCGCCTAGTGTATATCTCGGAGCGTCACGTGTGCCGCAGAGCTCCACCAAAGCTTGGTTCGCACCACCACGCCGCCGTGGTATTCCACCACCATATTTTTTCCGCCACTTCTTAATTCAGGTAGGTCAGAATAGACATAGACATAAGAACAGACATAGATTAGAAATAAATATAGACATAGACACAGATATAAGAACAGACATAGACTTAGAAATAAATATAGACATAGATATAGACACAGATATACACAGAAACATAGGCATATACATAGACATAAACATAGAATAACCTAACCTGTCTATTCTGACCCAACTAATCCACTTGGTGATGCAAGATTTCCTAGGTGGCGGAAAACATGCGGTGGCGGAAAACCAAGGTGGCGTTAAAACACCCAATTCCCTGGTATGCCCCCCCCCTCAATATTGGCTATGTATAACCCTGATACTAATAATTAATAATTTTTAAGTGTCTGTCTATGTAGCAAAAGCTCCTATGCCCACATTATCTCTTAAGGATAATGACGGCTGGCAGATTGGCTACAGTTATAATTTGCGTGATCCTTATTTGGCACGGTGTGGTAGTTAACAATAAAACAGCCAAGGTCGAGTTGAAAATCGATAAAACATTTGTTTTTTTTTTCCACAATAAAAACTACACAACAGGTCGTACTGAATTGGATTGGATTTTAATAGGTCTTCTGTATTTTTTTTTCGCTACGATGATTATAACGTATTAATTTTCTAAAAGAAATTGAATTAAGATTAACTGAAATAGGATAACGCAATTTACACGTTAAAAAAGGACACGCTCAAAAACCAAAGGCAAATAAGAGCCCTAAAGAGCAAAAAACGGGGTTGATATTAAAAATTTATTAATAAATACTGACGGATCCACCCCGATCCTTAACCATATGTACACTCTTTCCAACCCAGAACAACTTTCCGCACAAAACACAACACGATTCAACTGCACACTTGCACCATATGTAATGTACGCCACCTGGTGGACACCGCTTAGAAAGTGGGACCCCCCCCCGACAAATGTAATTAATCGCATGTTGTTACTGCTTTTTGCCATGACGACCTTGAACAAGAACTGGGTGGCTTTACGCGCAATAAAAAACTAAATTATTAAATACAAAAGAGAATACGTCCAAAATACTGAGCAAAATCGCGGGTCTTCTATAATATAAGTCACTACAATTGTTTTGACTAAGTTTTTTTCGTAGCTACGCTTAGGGAAAGGACTGGGAGCACAATATCAAACCAAAGAAGAATCCTCCCTCTGCAAAATAAACGCTAATTCAGAGGCCCCAAAATTATTGTAATCAGAAGATCTAGCAAAACGTTATCAGAAATCAATCAAACTTGGAAGGAAGTAATAGTAAGTACCCAGAACAATAGTAATAAAAGTAATAGAAGTAATAGCAAGTAATAGTAGTCTTTTTTACGTGTCTGGACACAACCCGTTCTGGATATCCCTACATTTCTGATATCTAGAGTAAAAAGTTGTCATACCTCCACCAAACTTTGTGCAGAGTAGTAATACATTTTATAGCAGGATCTTTGGGGATACCGACATAATCCATCCTCTGAAGGGAGGGAGGGAGGCTCATTATGTTCCTGACATCAGGACCTATAGGGGAAGGGGTAGTTTTTCGATCTCAATTACTCTTTCTGGGTAGTAATACAAAATAACCCAATAAGGGTCTTTTGGGTTTCCGACACAATCCATTCTCTGTGAGCAGAAATCAACACCTACGTTTTGAAACCAGGACACCTAGCAGAAGGGGTTGTCAGAACTAAATTAAAATTGTCTGGGAAGGGGTAGAAAGTAGGCTCTTTTGGGAATCATATATAATTCCTCTTATGCAAGGAAAGGAGAATCTTTAAATTTTTGACATCAGGATATCTAGCGGAATGGGGCTGTTATATTTCAACCAAAATTGATTAGAATTAAAATTAAATACTCTAGATGTGCCTTTTGGGCCCCCTATCTATTCTAACAATTTTCCATGTTAAAAACACTACCATTTTATTGCATCTTTTGTTTATTTTGAAGATGGGCTAGAGCCTAACTTTGTACTTATTAAATATATAATTCCCCTCTAAAACAAGGAGATCTGGTAAAAGCAATAAACACAAACGTAGATTTTAGGGTGAAAAAAAAAATAACTGCAGTTTGTTTTGATTAAAAAGATACTAACAAATGTGACTGGTGATCAGTCTTGCTATAAAGTAATTGCTTTTTCTTTTCGACCGGTAATAAAATAACTCACACTCTCGATTCTGGAATAATAAAAATTAATCAACAACAATAATTTTGAAGCATAAAAATCTGTTTCTATACCAACTAATTATAGGGGCGGAATATCACAAAATACATCAAGCTTTTTATATTTTTCGTCAAGTAAATTCAAACTAAAATGAATTTCCTGATTATCCAACCATTAATCATATCTGATCCGTCTGATTATTCTCATTGAGATATTTTTAATTAATCTGGATAATGATGATTAATCAAAAACTACAATTTATAAGCGTAAAACATATTCCCATAATAACTAATTATGGGGGAGGAATATCACATTTTGAGCCGAGAACAATATTAAACTTTTTAATATATTTCCTTAGGTAAATTAGAGTTAAAATGACCATGGTTATTTCTAGGGAGAGAGAGGAGGTGGGACTGACGGCCTCTTAACAAAGTGGACAAAAAGATTGTGAGAAATTATGGGTCTTGCCAACAAAAAATTCATCCGCAACGTGATTACATGCCTTTGAATTAGATACACAATTCGCCTTGGGCTGAAACAATTGATGAAGTTCCTACTTGAATTATTTGTAAATTTTAGCATTGGATTTTTAGATTCCTAAGTTTCTAATGGTAAACACTAACCATAGATGACACGAAATAGAGTCATCTTTTTGGGGGCTCTTTAACGGGATTAGGGTATATCAAACAGTTCGTGGTAACGAACTGTAGTAAGGAGCGACCCGGCTAAATAGTAACCAAAACTCTAAAAAATGGAATTTTGACACCAACAATTACATAAAAAAACCGCATTTTAATGCTGATTTTAAATACATAACTTTCATCAAGATTAGTCTTACCTATCAAAAGTTACGAGCCTGAGAAAATTTGCCCCATTTTAAAAAATAGGGAAAAACACCCCCTAAAAGTCATACAATCTGAACAAAAATCACACCATCAGATTCAGTATATCAGGGAACCTTATTGTAGAAGTTTCAAGCTTCTATCTACAAAAATGTGGAATTTCGCATTTTTTGCCAGAAAACAAATCACGGATGCGTGTTTATTTTTTTTGTTGTTATTTTTTTTTTCCCGGGGGTGATCGTATCGACCCAGGGGGAAATAAGATGTCGAGAGAGGGCTCATTCTAGCAGAAACTAAAAGTTCTAGTGCCCTTTTTAAGTGACCCAAAAATTGGAGGGCAACTAGGCCCCCTCCCACGCTCATTTTTTCTCCAAACTCACCGGATCAAAATTCTGAGATAGCCATTTTATCACCATAGTCGAAAAACTTAATAACTATGTCTTTGGGGACGACTTACTCCCCCGCAGTCCTCGTGGGAGGGGGTTACGAGTTACAAACTTTGACCTGTGTTTACATATAGTAATGGTTACTAGGAAGTGTACGGACATTTCCAGGGGTATTTTTTTGGTTTGGTATTTTTGGGAGGGAGAGTTGAGGTGGGGGAGGGGTTACGTGGGAGGATCTTTCCATGGAAAAACTTCTCGTGGGGGAAGAGATTTTCAATGAAGGGGGCTCAGGATTTTTTAACATTATTTAAAAAAACAATGAAAAAATAGATATGAAAAGTTTTTTTTCTACTGAAAGTGAGGAGCAGCATTAAAACTTAAAACGAGCAGAAATTATTGCGCATATGAGGGGTTTACCTCCTCGTAATACCTCGCTCTTTACGCTAAAGTATTTTTAGTAACTTCAACTATGTATTCTACGGCCTTTGTGATTCAAGGGTCATTCTTTAGGAATTGAGACAGAATTTAAGCTTTAGTGTAAAGAGCGAGGTATCGACGAGGGGTGAACTCCCTCATGTACGCAATAAAAACATACGAATAAAGAAGTTCGTTACGTAAGTTAATTCGTAAATTACGTATATTTTTTACTAATAAAATGTTCGTAAAAAAATTTAAAGTTCTAGTTGCTTTGCAATCAAAAAATTGGAGGGCAAATAGGCTTCCTCCCTCTCTCCTTTTTTCTCAGAATCTTCCGATTAAGACTATGAGAAAGCCATTTAGCCAAAAAAACATTAATAAGCAAATTTCGTTTTAATTATTTATGTGCGGAGAGCCAAGATCAAAACATGGATTAATTAAAAATCGTCCAGAAATTAAATAAAAAAACAAGTTTTTTAAATGAAAGTAAGGAGCGACATTTACACTTAAAACGAACAGAAATTACTCCGTGTATGAAAGGGGCTTTTCCTCCTCAACATCCCGTTCTTTACGCTGAAGTTTTTTACTGTTTTAAAAAAGAGTTAAGAGAAAGAGTCAAACTTTAGCGTAAAGAGTGGGACGTTGAGGAGGAAAAGCCCCTTTCATATACGGAGTAATTTCTGTTCGTTTTAAGTTTTAATGTCGCTCCTTACTTTCATTTAAAAAAAAACTTGTTTTTTTTTATTTAATCAACTTAATAATGTTGACATAAATTTCATTGGAAATCATGCATTTTGCCAAACAGAATTAAAAATCCATAGGTACATTTTAAGACAAGATATTTATTTAAATAAGATTATTCAGTAAAAATGAATTTGGCCTCGAAGAGCCGGATTCAAGTTTTCAGGTTAAAAACAGAAATATAAAAAAAATTCTTAAAAACAACGATACACATAAAACCACTAGCAAAAGACAACTGGCAAAAGAATACAAAATTAAATTGACATTTAATCAAAATCAAGTTAAATAAATCGTTCGTTAATCATTATTATTCAAATTTCATTTGATTAAGTTCACGAAAAAAAAAATATAGAAACAGTGGAACAGCCGGGGGGGGCATGGGGAACTGCTATCCCCGCAAAAACCGACGTTTTCCCCAGGGGACAAAAACTCTAAATTAGTAGGGTATTCTATTAATTATTTTCCTTACTGTGGGGATAAAAGTTTTACCATATGGTGAAGTCAAGCAGCAAACAGGGGACAAGGTAGGAATGGGCTGAGAAACAGCCCGAGGCAGGCAGAATCTGGGAGGGGAATGTGTGGGGGATAAAAGTTTTACTATATGTTGAAGTCAAGCAGCGAACAGGGGACAAGGAAGGAATGGGCTGAGAAACAGCCCAAGGCAGGCAGAATCTGGGTGGGGAATGTGTGGGGGACGAAAGTTTAACCATATGTTGAAGTCAAGCAGCGAACAGGGGACAAGGTAGGAATAGGATGAGAAACAGCCCAAGGCAGGCAGAATTTGGGAATGTGTGGGGGGCAAAAGTTTTACCACATGTTGAAGTCAAGCAGCGACCAGGGGACAAGGTAGAAACGGGCTGAGGTACATCCAAAGGTAGGCAAAATCTGAGTGGAGAACGTGTGGGGGACCTAAGTTTTACCCGATGTTGAAGTCAAGCAGCGAACAGGGGACAAGGTAGGAACGGCCTGAGAAACAGCCCGAGACACACGAAATCTGGGTGGAGAATGTCTTTCGGGAAAAATACTTTCAGGGCGAGCGTTTGTTACTGCATTTTTTTTTTTTTTAAATGGAGGCAACGCACCTCTCCTGCACTCAAGCGTTTCTTACCTAGCATTTACCTCGCTTTATAAAACATTAACCTAGCATTAGAAAACATTTAAATTTACAAGCCTTTGAGCTGAGCTGATGGTCTACATGAGAGTTTTCTTTTTTCGCTGGATTGACCTAAACTCCACCTACCGAATACACAATTTGATTCCTACTTGATTTTAGCTTTTTCTTGATTTTTGAATACAAACTCACCGAAAATGATGAGATGACCCAAGGTTGGAATATGCCCTTGCCTCTTCTACTTTATTACCAAGACCCTTAGAAATCCTCAAGTGCTCCGTGTGGCAGTCAATTGCGGAGTCAAAATCTCCAAGAGCTAAGTAAACAGCTCCCACGTTACCATTTTCTCTAGCTTCTTGGAGACGATCTCCAAGTTGTTTTACTATTTGCAGGCATTGTTTATGAGAGGCCAAAGCGTTTGGGAAGTCCCCAATAGCAGTGTACACATGACCTAAAATTATAGAATAAATTAGATACAAAATAAACAATTTCAATAAAATGGAAATATCTATACCAAACCCCCCAGCCTAGCTAGGGGCTAGGTTGGAAGGGGGGATTCCCCCCCCCATATTTCTAAATAGATCACCCATCTCTACTCTTGAATCGTCACCTCTGAACGGTGGTACTGTCCTCCAGACGAAGATTTATGAATATTAATATACTGGTGTATGTTTGTCTGAAGTGAAAAATTTGCAGCTTTTGCATTTTTTCCTTCAGCGAAGTTGTATTTTTTCTTTTATAGCGTTTGCAGTCATTTTTGTGTTGTTTTATTTCGTCTTTCCATTTTGTTATCAATTAAACACCAAATAGCTATTTTTGCTTTTTGTGTGTAAAAGAAAAATAAATAAACACATAAAAACACGGAGCATATGGCGGGTGGACTACCTCACCTGTCCCCGAACCATCATTTCAAGTAAGTATACTCAACACATTCAATAGCCAGTACATTATTTCAAATTGAAATGACGTTAGTGGCATACACTTCTTTTGGGAAAGACAACTATAGTCACAGCTGGACATGAACACAGGACGGTTACCTTCGGTCTACCCCTACAATCTCAAGCTTGTTACAATTTCTTCTATATTTTCCGCGCGGATCTCTTTATTTATTAGGTTCTTTTTTTAATTTCGATCCCCCTCTCCAAAAAAAGACCTGAAAAGACTGACACTCAAATTTAATTTTGTCTTGTAGGTGTTTACATCTTGGAAATGACAAAATATTGATCAACCTTAGAAGTTCATTAACAAATAATTAGCGAATCATCATTGATAAACACAATCCCCATTTAGAGAACTAGTAGATGACAACTAAAATGCTCCATCACAAGTCATACTGCCGCAAGGTCCTGAATATCCTCTCCAAGGTCCCTCTCCAACTTGGATATCCATTTCACAACTTTAGCTTTTGAATAATTTGCTCATGATTGTTGTGATGATTTTCGACGATTATCTTAATGGTTTAATAAATTTTAGGTTAAAGCCGTAATTAAGTGAACTGATAAAACTTGAAACATGTTAAATTGAAAATTTATATTTAAAAAGTACACAAGTATTCATTGGCGGAAGATACCGCTTTTAATATCAGGCTGTAGCCTCTTGAAAATACTGCAAAATGTTTGCTAGGATTTTGCTCTATTTCCTCTAATTGCTTAGGAATCTTAGAAAATGTCTAGCTCTTTTTCACAGGTGTACTCTATGAAGGATATTGCTTTTAGAACAAAACCGGTACTATCATGAGCAGAAGACAATAACCTGTAAGTAGATTGCAACCATTTTTCGATGTTTTCCTGTTTTCGAACAGTCCCCTAGAATATTTTCAGCTACCTGAAATTTTTACAAGTCGGTTGCCAGAAAGAATCGTTTCAGATCGCCCTAGAGACCAAATTGACAAGCTGGTACAATTAACCTGCTATTTCCGCCAATGAATAAGTTCTATTTGAAGGGATTTTGTCAATCGACGGTCTCTAGAGAATTGGGAGACAAAAGACTACCCGAACTTCAATTTTGAATCTCAATTTTTTCAAGTTCACTTAATCACGGCCTTAATCTAGTGTGAAAGGACACATAAGTGTGAAAGGTTATGTTTAACGTGGCGTAACTTCACCACTTAGTACAGAAAACTACACACGTAATGTGGAAACCGGTTTACTCGCGACGATATGTAGGGCGTAACTCCAATTCTGTACTAAAGGAGAGAGACAATAATTGGAAACCACAGTCCCTTTCCAGGACGCAGTGTATATGTGATCTTTCCTCACAAATTCCGTTCAACCAGTGATAAAAATTCAATTCTTCAACTCAAAATAAAGGAGATTATTAGTTAGCCCCTCCCCTTTCAATAGTACTTCAATCCAACTATTTTCTCAACTCTATTATTTGCTTTCAAATTTGAATGGTATGCAACGAAAATAACAATTTGGGAAAATATGCATGCAAATTTAAGCTGAGAATAATGTATATAAAAGATTTCTTGTGGTACCACAATTTGAGCTTTTCTTCTGAGCAATCAGTTACAAAAAACCTTTCAAGAAACAGAGACATAAAAGATAAATAAATAAAAAAAGAAGTGGCATATCCTGTATAAACTGCTGACCAAAATCAAAAGACACTAAAATCTTCTCTGTCCTGGGTATCTTTTGCATCCGATGAGGTTCTTAGATCTAAGGCATAAGTTTTAAACCTTTTCCGGGAATTCCCCACTCAACCATAGGCTCTGAAACACCCGCACAAATTGCTTTGTCAATCATAGCCCGAAAGGCAAATTTCAAGCGCAAAAACGTCAATACAATGTGAGGCTCACAGCCTCAGGGCTGCCAAATTTTTTTTAAGGAGTGTGTCATATTTTTTCCGAAAATGTGCTGCTTGTGTCATCTCAAATTCCATAATGTATCACAAAATGTGTCATATTTTTTTTTTGCTACAAGTGGTATCATATTTAATTGTTAAATCTTTATTTAGAGTTTTGATTATATAATCTTTTCCAAATCAGTTCAAAAGGGAGTAAACTTAACCTTAAACTATTATCTTGGGATCGAGACGGTTTTATGTTGTCATGAAAGTAATAGGAACATTCAATTTATTGAATGTTCACACTATGAATTTGTGTCTGGGCGGCCAACGAGGCAAGTTTACATTTATAAAAGTTTTTGGGACAATCAATTCCGACAGAAATTAAATACTTTTCGCATGACGTCGTAATCGTAATCGGCTAAGCTTTAGTTGACACCTTCGAAAATGGAAAAATACAAGACCACAGTAGGTGCGTTTGAGCTTTTTAGTTTGCGAGCATAAAACTTGTCTGAGACCTGGATTCAATCGAGAAGAAATTCGTAAAAATGAAGTATAACGCCTGAACATGCTTCTTTTTGTTTTAACATGCTTTGTGCCTACTTTTCTTCTCTTGTACAGTATGTCACTTTGACTCGGCAATCGGAACTTAGTTCCCAGAAAAAACAGTTCCAACTATTTGTCTATCAAGTTGTCTGTGGTTCATTGTGCCCTCATTGAAGCTTAGCTTGAACCAACAATACTACTAAGCCGTCTTCCTGTCTTAATGGTTACAATCGTACTTCTAATGGACCTAGAGACCGAGGAAAAATATAAGCCAAAGTCAATCGCATATTTGTTCTAAAAATTACAGATGAATATCAGATATATAAGCACTAAACAACTTTATAGCCTCTCACACACAGACCCCCTCCCCAGAACTTCAAGTATATTCGACCCTGGCTATATCTAGGACTCATTGGTCTCTTCTTCTTTCTCCTTGTACCAGGCCATAAAATTCTTCCGCATATCGGAAGGAATTTCCCAGTCGTGCACGGTTCCTGAGGTACGATAGACCAGCTGCTTTGCAGGCATCAGTGAGTCTATCGTGTCGAGAAGTAGACTGTTCCTGAGTTTCGTTTTTATATTTGATAGAACTGAAAATTGACGTTCTGCAGCTGCACTGGAATGCGGCAGAGTACACAGATTTAGCATGAAAAGGGACAGCTCTTCGAACTGTGGCTTGCCTTGAGCATCTTTCGTATTCATTTCAGTTCCCATGGTTCTGATAATCTCATCCCTGTGCTCACTCATCAAGATCCACTGAGTCTCTATTACATTCCTTGACCTTTCTACTTCACCTTTATGTTTCCCAGGTAAGCTGCTGAACCGACCAGTCAGTCCCACAAGAGTGTCAACTTTTCAGCTCAAAGCAGTCACTGGGTCTAAACAAGCCAGAGCTTTTAGAGTAGGATCAGAATGATCAATTCATTTCCTCATTTGTTTGATAACTCCTACGTGGAAGTTCAGGCAGTTCAACCTAAACTGTTTGAGATCATTCGAGGGTATCACATCCTTGTATTTCAGCACACGTATTTCGGTATTTGGACCAAAAGAAATCTCGGAGATTTCCTTGAAACAGCCAGAGATCATGGGTATGACAAAAGCATCATCATTCTCTAAGACGTCAGTTCTGACAAAAGACTTTATGATAGACTTCATGGTTGCCCTTGAGCTGGAAAAGAGTTTGTGAAGCCGAGTGTCACTACTCTGGAACTCCAAATTCAATCAACTGATCTTGTTGACCGTTTTCATCCTTTTTAAGTGAAACAAGGTTTGGTTAGGATGAAGTAATCTTGTTTGAAAATAGAAGTATGTTCAGTTAGAAATTTTGAAGCTGTGTTTATTTACTCTATATATAAGCCATTCAACTAGCTTCAATCTAGTATTTTTGTCATATTTGTTGGTGCCTTTTTAAGCCAGATGGATTATTCTGAAGGAAAGACTTCTCTTGAAATTTGGAATCTCATCCGAGGTGGGATACCCCTCCTGTACTCTTAAAAATGTGAGTTGTTGCTTATGCATACAGCTTTGGTAAACTGCACGCTGTTTACTTTTTACTATTAAGTACGCACCAGTTGACTACATCACATACTCAATCAAGCAGCCAATTAAGTTTAGATATTCAACGTGCATTTTGATTTGAAATTTCCACCTATGGATGTTTTCTTCTCGTGGTTTAAATTTTAAATATGGTGATGGTATCTGTCCTGCATTCCGCACTGTTTGTGTACTACTGGCACCGTTAGGTAGTGCTATTCCCCTCCGTTAATTTGTAGCCTTTCTTGAGGTAGAAAACTGAAATTTTACTTTTCTTTTATTACCATTTAAAAAACAACACTTGGATGAGAAAATTGTGTCATTTTTTTGAAAAATGTTTCATTTTCGTCGATTTTGTCATTTTTTTTATCGAAAAATGTGTCATTTGCGTCGATTGTGTCATCATTTCGACTGAATGTGTCATTGTGTCACGCAACATCTAACTGTGTCATTTTGACATAAAATGTGTCAATTTGGCAGCCTAGCCTACATAGACACCAGTTACGCAGAGTCGTATTTTGCCCATAG
Organism: Artemia franciscana; assembly: GCF_032884065.1. Lineage (NCBI taxonomy): Eukaryota > Metazoa > Arthropoda > Branchiopoda > Anostraca > Artemiidae > Artemia > Artemia franciscana. The sequence continues at coordinate 9,740,008 of NC_088882.1, forward strand.
AAGGATTTCCACACACATTTTTAGACTAGGCGTTAACCTCCGACGCTCTCACAGCCAATCAGCGTGGAAAGATCTTGGCTCTATTCCGGGAGCGAAAACAGAAATTACTGTGGTGACCACCGTGGGTGTGTAATGTTATCAGAAGAAAGCAGTGGAGGTCTCACATTTATAGCGAAAGAATGCGAAAAAATGTACAATAAAGCATGTTCTTTGCTGTATTTTGTGCGACTGTCATCCGAACTATCCAGCCATTTTATCGTAATCGACTTAAATACCACGCCGCACATGTTGCCTCTTCAGAATCCAGTTTCCAAGTACGGGAGTGTCTGTTTTTGACGCCGCGCCTATTTTTGTCGCGAAGATAGCAATGTGCTGCTTTTGAAAAATGTTTGCGCAACTGGTGTCTATATAGGCTGTGGTAAGGCTGGTCACCGGTCGTTAGTTCCGATGGACCGCGAAATTATCAAACGTGATGCTTATGCAGGCAATGCTTTTAACAAATTACTGAAGTTCTTGGAAAACTCTGCATATTCTCTGAAACATAAACTCCGATTTATAATGTCCCCTCTGCACTAATGTACGCGTACAAGCTTGAGAAACAATTAAAAGATTTTTAAACTAACTGCCTTCCTTCGAATACATTGCTCTGAAAAAATTACGAGCACATTGTTACGTAAAAAAAAAACAAAGCGATCACTGATCATTCAAAAAATCCAGAGTGGTAGTTGGCGGTATTGGGGCTAAATGGTCCGTAAGAGTGATGACAGGCTTCCCCACAATTTCTGGTGCTGGGCGCCCCATGGTACTAGAAGACGTGGATGGCAGATAGCGAAGCTTGACTGATGAAGGGTGCTACTAGGTACAATGTATGGCGGGAACGCCTTTGGAAGCGCTGTGGCCGCAAGCTCTTTAGAGGTCGTCGTGGAGAGCAACCGTTATTGCCCTATGTGCCAGTCGGCGTAGGAGGAGCTATGTCTAAGTATGTAAGTAAGTCTGGAATACCGACACCCTCCTATTTAATAAGGGGGAACGGGGTAAACACAAAAATAAGAGACAAGTCTTGAAAAAGAGTCACAGTCCAGAATCAAAAGATTTTAACCATTATTTTTTTCTCTTTCTATTTCAAGAGGCAAGTCTTGAAATAGAGTCATAGTCCAGAATCGAAAGATTTAACTCTTTTTTTTAAGGAAATAACCCTTCATTTCCATCATTACAAAACTCAGTAGAATGAGCTAGGAGAAACAACGATTAGAGCTGGAGCTAATTGAATCTCTAACTCTTGCGTAAGTGCCTGTCTCCACACTAGAATTACTCCAACCTTGATGTCACACTTTATAGTATTCTGACTCTGTACGGCTAAGATACAGACATAAATCTTTGAGAATGCCTTTAAAAACGAAAATTAAACTCCAGCCCAAGATTTTACGATAGCTCAACTTGGTTTTGTCGTATGTCTTGGTCGATAGCAAATCCATATATGTACAGCCATTATCGTTGAAAAAGTTATTTTATCGACGGTACTTAGAAAGTATGTACTAGTTATACTTACCTAGAATCCTTCTAAAGTTTCTTTCTTTTAACATTTATTCAGTTTCAAGCCAAGAAAAAAGCATTTTAATGCAGATTGCCAGGCAAATATATTTAAAGATACCATACGAAAAAACATAATTTAACTATATTAGCCCTTTCTGTGATGTTTATAGTCCCTTTTCAGCAGACTTAGCAAAATATAGGTACATGGGGGGGAGGGTTCTAATTTTTGTATCGGCACTTTTGTCGAAAAAAATTCCGAACGTCATCTAGCGTTTGACATTTCTTGGTACTGTCTTGGAACTTTATAATTTTCAGACAAGCAAAAGGAAAACTTTAGAAAATAGCGGTTTTCATTTGTAAATAGACCTGAGGGGGGCCAGAGGGCAAAAATTGATTTATTTTAATGTCCATGGTACAGCGGGTATAGTAAGGTGGCGTGGGTTATATCGAATGCAACGGGGATTTCCAGAAAGCCAAATATCTGCATAATAGACTCGTAAAACTTTTACGTTCTACATAATTAGATTTTCTTTGTTTGTTTTCTTAGTCAGGTACAAATCTATGTGTTTAGTCTGTATATAGTGATAAAATACATGTCGTTCCATAAACTTTATTTTACATTTGGAATCATCATAGAATTTAGAACTTTTAGATTAGTATATTCTTTAAAATTTCGAGTTTTAGAGTTTCACTAATTATGGACAAGGGTAGCTATTTATTTACTGAATTTTATCGTGGGGTGTTTAATATCTATTCTACGGTCAATCTAACAACTAAAACCCAAGTTATATATTTTATTTTCTGCTTTTCCAAGGCAACATCCAGTGGGAAGGGTGGTGGTATAAGGCCAAGTTACCACGAGCCGCCACCTCCCCAAAAACAAAACGAACATGGCAATATTTTTTCGTAAAACTGATCAAAATTGAAAGAAAAGGTTGATGTAGGGAGACACCCAGGAAGGAGGGGCCTCAAGGCCTGGACTACCCAAAATTCTAAATTTCTGGGGCACCTCCTAATTCAAAATAACAAATAATTTAGTTGTTTCCTGCTGCCTACCCCTCCCCCAAGAAAAAATCCTGTGTGAGTACCTACCTTTAATGTTTAATTCATTTTTCAGCAGACATATTACAATACTTGGCAAATTGAGTATAAGTAGCTTCAGGAAAAATATCAATATCGCAATTTCAGACGATTCATATATTGATATTTTTTGCTATTCAGCTATTTAAAGTACAAATTGAAATTTCGTGGGTTATATACCATGCATTAAGAACCAAAATTATGCATTAAAACTGGGAAGTAAACATCAGTGCTTTTTTATTTGTAAAAAACCAAAATGGTGTTGGAGTTACATCATTATTTGGTCAATGTAATATATATATATATATATATATATATATATATATATATATATATATATATATATATATATATATATATATATATATAACGAAGAGAAATCACCAATGCAACAGCACAAACGCATAAAAAAAGAAAAAAGAAAAAAAAGACAGAAGGAAAAAAGGAAGACTGTTTTCCTACATTAGTGATTAATATAGATCAGCACTTGAATGAGGCCTTAACCCTACTCATCCATACAATCACATAGGTCAAACAGCATAGCCATACACAAGCAACCATAAAGAATAATCATGGACAGGCAATCGTGTCGTCAGTAAGTATAAGTTGTCATTTACCAAACATAAAAAAAGACAAATAATGAGGCAACAACCCAACACAAGGGCTTATCAGGAGAATACACATTTGCCTATAGGGTTTCGGCACTTTAAATTATCTACCCAGGCAAGTGGCGTGCCTACCATTAATTCTCTTATTTTGATTTCGGTTCAGGCAAAGCGAGCCGAGTCTAAGAGCGGAGCTATAAAAAAGGGAGAATAAAAAAAAAGAGTTAATTTTTCCCTGAACTAAGAAATTACTTCGAGGGTAAATTTTTGAATTAACTGATTATCGAGATAGCTAATAAATAAACATATCTTTAGAATCAGAATTTCATCCTGGATCTAAATATAAAATTTATTTCCATTACAAATTTACTTCACTAACTTCCCCCTAATGGTCACATGTATACACTGAATCGTATATATTCGATGAATTTTCCGTCGTTTTGATAAATCATTAAATAAGTTTGAAGAAAAGAGTGACGTATAGAAAATTCCGTGCATATATACAATTCAGGGTATATATTTGCCCGTTAAGGGGTAAGGTAAATTCGCTACAGTAATGAATGTTATATGTTACTTGTATGATATACGCCATAACTCTAAAATTGTTCATTCATTGACCCATTATAGAACCGGTTTTTTCGTTAGTTTCTTTCAGCTAAGAGTGAGACAAGACAAAGAGAACAGAAAAGATGGAAAGTATATAATTTGTGCTATATATTTGCACATTACTGGGGGGGGGGTATAGTATTTGGACAGTGTGAAGTTAGAAAACACTTCTTACTACTTAATACGCAGAATAATTGTACCTAAGACATTAGGCATGCAGACCCACTATGTCTGCAGACCCGAATGGTTGAAATTCACCATGCACTAATGGTGAATATTGAGCATTTCTGAAATTCTAACCGGATTTCTAATTCATTTCTGAGATTTATAACCTAACCTGTCACCATCAAACCCTGCATAAGACTGACAAAGCTGACTGGTCAACAAACACATATTCGCTTGGGGTATGTCCAAAATATGTATTAAATATCCTTATTTTGGACTTTCACCGGTGAATGTCGACATTCACCAGATTTTGGTCTTTCATAGTAACATAGACACAAATTTAGCATAACAAAAAATATCCCATAACACCTTTTTTATTACCCTTGCTGAGTTCTCTGATAGGAAAGTAAAGAGAACCAGCAAAATCTTGGACTAAAAACATTATTCAGCAAACTATCAGATGAGGTTTTGTCAAACAGAAGGGCTAGTCCTTGGTGAAAAGAAGCAATTTGAACTGTCAACACAGGCAACGATAAAATCATTGGTTTAGGTCTAATTTGTTAGCATCCATTAGCAACTTGCCAGTCAAACAACAAACACCAATGCACCTTACAGCAAATAGATCATAAACCGAATAGGGCTTAGGTGCTATACACAGATGGATTTTTTAGACGATTTTTCTGGCTCGTTCTTAAATAAAATAAAACAATTATGGACAAATCATTGTAGCCTATCATAACTAAATACATGGTACTTATCTGTAAACCAGTACACACTCGAGAATTTGGATCTACAGGCATGTGGGTGAAACAATTGAGACGGTTGGGAGATAAGACAGGATATATATAATTTCGGCTGTATATTTGCACATTAGGGGGTTGGGGGGAGTTAAGTACAGCGGAACTGCATGCAAAATATCTAACCAACATACCACATATATATTTATTAAAATATAGCTACGACGTAGTTTTCCACTAGGCCAAAGCTAATTTTTTCCATATACAAACAGCAATAAACCGGTTATTGTCTGATTTTATAGATCCAAATTCTTGAGTTTTTACTGTCTAACAGATAAATACCAAATATATTTTCCAAACAGAAAGCATGCACCCCGAAGGACTAAAGCAGGCACTTACGCACAATTATTTCTTGAGGAGGGGGGAGGGGATATAAGAAAATTTGAATAAGAAATATCCAGGTTTAATTGTCAAATACTGACAATGACAATTAATTCGAAGATTTTTTTAACTCCTGCCTTAAAACTATAGCCTAACCTTTAAATCAAGTTAAGACTAGAAACTTCCTATGTCGTTATACTAATTTCCAATAGTTTATTTGAACATCTCTTCTGACTACTGAGATTAACAATTATCTTAGCTTATATAACTTGCAAGTGTCTGCAAATATAAAGAAAACCCATCTCTATTCTTTCATGAATCGTCACCTCGGGTTTAACTGGCTCACTCAGGTTTAATTGTCAAATACTGACAATCACAATTAATTCAAAAATTTTTTTAACTCCTGCCTTAAAACTATAACTTTTAAATCAACCAATTTATAAGAACTAGCATTATTTGCATGCATCGACGCAGCAGATGTCATATTATTTGCATAAAAAACATATTATAATACTATATATTATATTTGTACATATAATACATATATCTATATTTCTATATATATATATATATATATATATATATATGTATATACCATAGTACATATATACAGCAGAGGTGTGAAACCTATTGACAAGCTTGACTAGTTCAGGCGATAGAGCATTTTTAAGCAGATTTTTTTTCCATTTACAAGAAGCGAAATAAATCAGTAGTCCTTAAAAAGTAGGTAAAAATCAAATAAAATACTGATAATTAATTCCTTTTTGGGTAAAAGTTACACTTGTGGGGAAAAAATTGTCCTTGAACTATTTCACGGATGTCCATGGATAAAGAATTTGTTTAAAAATGAGGGGGATCTTTTCACTTCGTAAATAAGTATTCCGAACTTAGAATTTGGTAAGACTACCACGAATTTTAGAAATAATTTTGTTAGTGGGCAGGAGGGGGGAGTTCAAGACGACTTTGAAACTTGTATTGGGATGAGAGGTAAATAATTTTGCTCCATTAGCCAATGTTTTGTTTTTTATTCTTGTCGCCAGACAGACTTAGCTATTACTAGAAAAAAAGGCTGTAAGTCGTAAGTACTTTTTAAATTTTAAACATGTTAAAGACACGCATTGACCCCCACCAACTAAACACTATCGGCTTAATATTGCCGCCTCGTTTTTCTATAAGACCTTGAAGGGCAGTGGATTTTTTTTAAACCAAATTTGGCTGAGTCTCGTAAAGTTTTTATACGAACATGTATGTATATACAACATGTATATACGAACATGTACGAACATGTATATACGAATATGTATTACGTTTTTAAATCTCATAGCAGCACGGCAAGTTCATGGAATTTTCAGAAGAACATTCTTAATCTTCACGAGGAACATATTGCCCACTGTAGAGAAGAAAATGTAGGGGAAGAGGAGTAAAATGTATTTTACCATAAATTATTATCAGTGAAAGTGCCCCAAAAAAGGTTATTTTTCAAAATTTAGGGAAAAGGGAGGCTGAATAACTTCTGTCCACAGAAATTAGCGCCCCACACTACAAATAGGTTAAATTCACTTAAGCTTAATTTGGAGCCCCTCTTCCCGTAATTAACGACATAAATATGCCATAGTACCAACAGGAACAAAATCCAGAACGAACTTTAGTACGAAGAAATTTAGAACAAATTAACAAAAAGCGGAAAGCCACAATTTAGCTCCCTTCCTAGCTCAAAGGATGTTAAAGTACAATAGTAGGCTACTAATAGGAATAAAAGCCAGTAACCAAAAGGTAGATTTAACTTAATTTGAGGGAATAGGCTGTGGCTTTGAATTCTACAATAAAGTCACATAGCACCATTTGAATTAGCATAGTCTAGCTGTCGGTAATTGGCTTATATTACTATCTTGGTCCACTTCACCCCAAAAAATTCAAGAAAGTTTTAACTTGACCGCCTACGCCGTTTCCGGCATATCACAAAAGCGCCATCTTAATAACCTGGCAACACGTAGCATCTTTTATTTACCTTACTGCTTAACAGTGAATAGATTCCAAGCCCCATAGAGGCTTACAATTCAAAAGGTTTAAGAAGATCACAAAGAAAACGTTCCCAGACCCCGCTCCCCCAACAACGACATGAAGCCCCCTTACCCCGACCCCGTGTTTTAAATACTACTGCTATGGGTTACATAGTGTTGCCGCTACAATTTTAACGGGAATGTTTAATAACTTGTGCGCTGTTTTCCCTTCGAAGTGCTAGGCCATTTTTTATATTGTTTTTTTTTTGTTACGGTGGCGTAGCCAGATTTATTTTCCTGGAAGCTGGCCAAAAGTACTTACCTAGGCTTGTTAAGGCAGTTGCTGCAGTCTGTGTGTCCTTTGATTTCATTGCCAACATAAGCTGGTACCTATGAGAAGTTAGTGCTTCTTTGTAATTCCCTTTACTAAAGTAGGCAGAGCCAAGGTTGCCATGTGCACGACATTCTCCAACAGTATCATTCAGTGACTTGGCAATGCTGAGATCTTGCTGCATATATGTTATGGCCTGAAAAATAAACTAATAGAGATTTTACCAAGAACAAAATGAATTAAAAAAGAGTAAAATAAATGGACATTGGCTTATGCAATTCCTCCCTTTTTTAGTCTTTATTTATTTTGATTGATTCTTGAACTAGTCATGCTCGAAGAAAATTTTTAAAACTTGAAGAAAATTTTTGCAAAACAACTTTTTCGGCAAGAATTGGAAATTGGGAGAGAATTTGCCGAATTTATACTTAAGTTTTATAGTGCTTTAAAAATACTTCCACTCCAATTACACGGTTCTTTGGTCAGTTGGTTGACCTGTTGCTCGGTTCTTGTTGACCAGTCGTTCTTAAAGAACCGGGACAAAAACAGCTAAGGAGGAGGCAGCCCCCCTCATGTGGAGAATAATTTGCGTTCGGAAGTTTTAACGTCACTCTTTACTTTCATTGAGAAAACTTGTTTTTTATTTAATTACATACTCAAGAAAGAACCTCTTTTTCCGGAAACATTGTAAGCAAGTTAAATGGGGCAGTTTTGTTCCTTATTTATTTAAAATTTTCCCGACTATGGTCGGTCACATAAAAAAAATCAAACAACATCAACAGTACAACTGAGATTCGTCTTGGTTAATATGCTTAATCCTATATTTTCAAGCTAACCAATCAGGCCACTTGTGTTCTCGAATCTTCCCTTGCATTTCTGAACTCCCTTGTAATTGTTTGCAACGACCTTCTCCTTAAATTCATGCTGATTTAAAAGTCCAGCCTTATAACCATGACAAAAACTGTAAATATATAATAATACTTTAGCCTTCTTTTGTTTTCGGCGTAGGGTGTCAGTGTTGTTGAATAAAGTTCTAGAAAGCCTTCTCCTTTTCCCGTTTTTTACAGTACCAAGGACAGTGAAAATGAAATTTGGTTGTCGAAACTGGTTAGGTAAAACTTATACAACAGAAAATCAGGAAATCAATTTAAAATGAAAAAGACCTTAATATGCAGTTATGCAACTTTTTTTGGTAAAATTCTAGTTATTAGCTGGAATTATACCAAAATAAGCTAAGAACATATGGCAACAAACAGTTTGAGAACGAGCAGCTCTCTTTGGGAATAAACAGGGTGTTGATGCTGGATTTTCAAAGTAAAAGCATTGTCCAACAATATTGTAATGTCGTCCAAATCCTGAAAAATAAACCATATAGTACCATAAAGGTAAAGATATACCAAAACAAAAACTGACCCTTTTTCTGAAGAAACTTGAATTACTAAAGGCTTATCTTAGTTTTGACAAGATTTTTGAAGAAAATAAATTTTTGCTGGGAGGGGGAGGGGCAAACTGGGGTAAGAGGAGTTGGCGAACCAAGGCCCATGTTCTAAAATTTACCTTATTAGCTTTGGTTGTGCATTTTTAAAGCTTAGCGTGGCAACACTAAGGAAAATGTAATGCTGTCCTAAAAACTTCATAATTTTGAAACAACCAAAAGAAATACTTACAAGAATTGCGCTTTTCAAGTTTGAATAGAAGCAAGACGGGTCCAGGAGGTAAAAAAAAAATATTTTCATTTTTATGTTCTTAGTGCTTCAATCTATTCCATCAGCAAGCCAAAAAAAAAGACTAACTTTTTATCTAACATCACCAACTTACACAAAGTTATTAGTGACATTTCATCAGGGCTTGTTATGTTGATAAGAAATCTTTCGACCGCCCCTTAGGTCTACTTGTCTTTTTTAAACTGCTCAGCAGTCACTGATAATATTAATTTAGAGCCAAGTCTCATGTTATTGTCAAGCTCTACTTCTTCGAGAAATTTACTGAAGTCAATTAGAATTTGGCATGTAAATGTTGACGCCCAATTTTAACGCCTAACAGAAACTGTGCTTCCTAAAAAGTATTAGATGTGCCAAAATTGATATTGAGGAATATTACTTACGACGCTATTTTTTCTTTCTTTTTTTTGTGTCCAGCTTGTAGGTCAAATCAGTTCATTCATAATTTTATTCATCAATATACATTGGGAAGAAAAAAAAACACACAATATAAAAAGAAATTCCAATAGACTCCCACAGCTTTGTAAGACGCATGCTTCTCTATTTGAAATGGTCTCGCAAAGGGTTTTTTTTTCCTGGAAATCAGAGGTGTCGTTTGGAGGGGGCAGTCCCCCCAATAATTTGAAGAAAAGCTATAACATAGCCCATGAACCTTGACTCTCTCCAGAAGTAGACCCCTCTTGCCCCTCCCCCAATAAAATGCTGTAACTACGCCCCTGCTCGAAACCGTCTGTTGATTCCTTTAAGAAGATGTTCAAAAGACATAGTTCTAGTGGAAAAATCGGTAATTAAAATGGAGATTCAAACTCTGATCAAGCGAGAAAGGCATTCCAGGAGGGCATTCTAGCAAGTCTATTAATTTGTTTTTAAAGTTTATTAATTACTCATCCAGACATGTTTGCTACGTTGACTTTTCCATAACGCAACATAAACTGACCTTAAGGAAAAACTCCAAACAGAGCATAATTTAAAATCTTAAAAGATACTGGTGTGAAAGGTTCTAAAGGTTAGTGCGAAAGAAACATTGAAGACAATCCACATCGAAAACGTGAGACTACGTTACGGTTAATGCCAAGATTGCTACGTTTCATCTTCCGGTTTGGACTTTTCTCTCCCTTTATATCAAAGCTGTTTCCTTCACACTGGAACGCTATTTTGTCATAACGTAAGTTCAACACGACCATAGAAAATCATCATGACCATCATCCGGAGAAGCTTTGAATTTGCAAAAGATGGCACCAGCAAACAACGACACCGAAGATGATTTGATAGTCGCTACTGCCGCTATCCTTGCGAAGTCTAAGGGTGGTTTTTACTACATGGAAAGCAGATCAGGAGTCACTTTCAATGTGTGTCTGTGGATAAAGCCAGAGAGGAATAAGTCTCCATTCCAGTATTAGCGACAAGGAAACGCTTTCCGCTTTTTCGGAAAGTGAATTCAGACAAGTCGCGGAAATTGGAGCTGGAAAGCATATTTCTAGCGTAATTTTCAAATAGGCTGAAGAACGTCGAAGAAAATGGCTGCACTTGGGGAAAGAGAATTTTTGTGGTAAAAACGAAGAGGACCAGTTCCTGTTGCAAAGTGCAGACAAGTCAGATAGCCATAGCAGACGTATTCCCGTAGTGTTCGTGCTCCAAGCGTCGTCTTTGCTTTCCACTTTCTCATTCTCACTTTTCTGCAGTTTTCGTGACGTGAGATATATAATAAGCAAGGATAGGGCTTCGCTCGATTCTATACATTTCCCACAAGGAACAAATTTTTCTTACGTTTTTAATTCTCTTTATTTCTTTTTTTTCAGACGTTTTCAGGGTTTTTTTCTTAGAAAGCAGGGTCTTTTGAGCTGTATAAATATTTTCTAGCTTCTAAAAACTCAATTACGCTTTCACTGAAAAGATCAATTTTACCTTATAAACATAAAAAGTTGAAATTTGTTTGACTTCTTCAGTCAAGGCTCTTGTGTCCAGTTTCGTCTTACGTATATGTTAACGCAATTTCTTACGTGAGATAACTAAGCCCTCCGAAATCCAGTATGAAGGGGAGAAAATAACGCCAAAACACAACCCGAAGGATCCTTTAAATCATGTTAATCGGAAAGTCCTACGGCGTAGCGTGAAAGAACCATTAACCTTTTCATTTTCAAGGCCTCACGGGTTGCACCGTAATGGAGAACAAAGCTTATATTTGCTCCACCAATTTCGCTATTAATTCACCGAGTCAGCTTAATGGGTTGAGCATATCTAATTTTTTTGACAAAAGTTCAGTTCCATGTGTGAAAAATCAAAAAGGATTAAAAAACGAAGTCATGCTACTTAAACAACGTCAACAGCAGAATATAATGAGCCTGATTAAAAATGAGTAAATTTGAAAGTAAAATAAGGATGGTCTACCCTTTATTATCGTGTGTACATTAGAAGCTCATTGGGGATATCTTGGGTCACCGAGATCCTATTCGATGCCACATTCAAGTACAAACTTTAAAATCGAACCTATTAAGCTTTAAGGCGAAAATTTTCTCTTCTTGGACAACGTAGTTGCGTCAACTGGTGGGGGCAGGAGGGGCAAGTGCCCATCCTAGATTTTTAAAAATAACTTTTGGGGCACTTTCATTAAAAAATGCCTTGCTGTATTTTCATTGCAAAATGAAAAAAAAATCGCTCTTTAGACTTTAAAAATTGAAACCATAAATATTTTCAGATTGTAAAACATTGTACACATTAATATTATTATAAGAAAAAGCTTAGTTATTAGTCTACGAGTGAATCACCCCAATTCTGATGTCTACAAATATAGTACACTGTGCACGAAACCATACTCCGCACTAATGAGCCACTTGTGCCACAATAACCCTAAAGATAATTTTCTAGCGCTTATTTCTAAGGAATCGCTGACTAAAAAATGAAACTATGTGCCAAAAAACAGTTTTCACTATTTGCAGTTTAGTATTATAATGACACCCAAATTGCCTTACGTTAAAGGTTTAAAGTTCTATTTAAAAGTTTCTATAATTTCCCCAGGGACATGCTAGGTGGGGAGAGGCTCGGGGTAGCCCCCCGAAATCCTAAATTTTCTTGAATTTCAGAACACTTCTTATCCAAATTATCGCTTTCGAGTTTTTGACTTTTACTTACATAATAAATAAAGATATAAACTATTACAGATATAAATCACTACGCTAGGGAAAAATTTACGTTTTGCTGACCCGTAGCGATAAACTACATAAACATTCCCAAAGATATCCTAAATTAATAATAATAATAGAAAACCAACATAAATGTTCCTAAAAACATCCTACACTAATTAAAATAATAATGAAAGAAAGAAAAAAGACAATCTCCTTCTCTCAAACACCCCCAGGGTAGCAACCCTCATCCGAATACAACTCCCTCCACCCAAACCCGTTGAATCCGCTCCTTCCTCCAGCCCTATAGCCACTCCAGTCCCCCCAAATAAAAAAATAAAAAATAAAAATAATTCCCCAACAAATCCTCTTTTAATCAAGTTACTTTTTCTAACGTTCCTCTTATTGAGTTTTTATGATTGCCCCCCCCCCACAATAGAGTTTTTATGATTGGCATCCCTCTTGAAAAAAAATACTAGCAACTCTTTTACTAAGAGAGTTCATATCATCAATCATAGGCATACAGTGTTGGATCCACTGAGTCTAACAAATTCACGTGACTGTCAATAATGGCAATTTTGTTAATAATGGCAAAAACCAATTGTGAAAGCATGTAACAACATGAATTATTGTTAGCTAGCAATGGTAGCAGCAAATCCAATGTTGCAACGTATCCTTGTCAAAAAGCCAAATGTGGAATGCAAAACTCAAGCTTTTTGGGTGGGAAAACACAGATGCTTTTATTGGCAACCCTGCTAGCAGACAACACCACTGTCATTGACGTATATTAAAACTCTTGGGGTGGAACCATAGTTAGTAGTCGCGTACATTCTTAAATCTCTGCATTCCGCCATGTCTTTAAAATCATTAGTCATCTATCACATCTAGAAGCTAAAGTTGAATGTTGGCTATAATTAACTACCGTATCTAGGAGATTGTCACTTCTCGCCACAGGTGTGCCGAGGGGCTACCCACTCTCTGCCGTCTGGCGTTCATCTTGGAGTACCACTTGTCTCGTCACGCGTGGTGCACTTCCACCACGCACTGCCTATTCGCACCACATGTGGAACACTTCCGAAGCACATAGTAAGTAACAAATATAGTATGAGAAGCGGGTAGCCCCTCAGCAAACTCTATAAACTTCAGAAGATTCCAACTCAAAGGGGTGTCCATTAAAAATTTTGCATCCACATAAAGAGAGAACATTATTTTGTGCTTGTGCGAAATCATTTTTTAACGTATTTGCATCTTTTATGGCTACATGAGTTTATAAATACAAACCTCCTCCGTCCAACAAAATAACATAATAATCCAGACATAAATGAAACGCAGGGGTTCCTGAGCCCCTGTGCGCACATTGAGTTAGGTGACGACAAGATTCATTCCGGTTTAGATCATTAAGTTTAGGTATTCAAAAGACATGTGATGCACATTGAGCCGTCTTAGCTAAGTGGTTGGAGCCCTGGGTTGAGAATCTTTTGTCCGAGGGGCACGGGTTAGATTTCTGGCACAGCCGTTATTTGGTTTGGGTGGGACGTCAGTGGCGTGACTCTATAAGCTCAGCCAGAGTCGATCCAGCTCTAAATGGGTACCTTCAGAAATCTGGGGAAAGTAAGCAGGAAGGGTATGCAAAGCAAAGGATGGCTAGCCCCCAGCCCCCCTCCCCATTGCACTTCCTGGCTGAAGGGTCACCAAACAAAAACAAAAACCGCCAGTTTGGGCCAGGGTCTAACACCTTCATGCATACATACATGTCATGCACATCTTTCGGGATTTACTTGATGGAAAAACAAATAATTCCTGGTCATGTCCTAAACTTGATAATGTACGAAAATGGCAAATCGAAAATTGACCATCAAAAAATTCTTAGCTTCATCAATCTCCATCAGTTGCCACCTAATCCAAGAGAACCCTACTAAAGTCCACTTAAACCTATAAAAATCACCAGCCAATCTTGTCTGGTCCTTCAAGCTGAAGGCTTGGGCTGATACATTCTTAGTCAATTTTAATGGACCTAAATACAAAAGATATGAATATCCCTATAACAATTGAAAAGAGATTCTGTTCATATCTTGTTTTAAAACAAACCCACAAGCAAATGGTGAAAACTACTACTACTACTAGCTCATTGCGCCGTAGAACTATGTCACCTGGAGGCAACAAGCTTACTACCAACATTTTAGCTTAATTTTTTAGATTCCAGAATTCAATTATTGAGAAACTCAGAAGTAAACTTAGATGCCCGTAGCTAAAAATATTGCCCCTATTTTTGTTTTGTTTTATAGGCAAACCCATTCACAGGGCTCCCTAAGCTTTTGACCTTCTCAGATCTTCTGGTCTTACCACTGTACATAACGCTATTGCAACTTTCGTCGTCACTTGCATTCAGCCCGTTTTGGTTGAGGCATCAAAGACTCATGTGCCGCCGTGCGAGCACTTGCGAATTCATCACCAAAGGGAATTAACTTTTGACGAGGATATGGCGATACTTTGTCACTAAATAAGTGTTTTGCCTAGGTAACTATGTCCGTATTCTGCAATGGGAAAAATCCCATTTGCCATAGGAAATTTACATAAAAACAAGAGCTAAGAGCTCATATGGCACTTGTGACGAGGCAAGAAGAGCTAAGAGCCAAGAGATCATATGGTATGAGCTCTAGCAAAATTCTATGAATCAATAGATTGATTTAAAAGGAAAATAAGAGGCTTAATGCCGGTCAGGATTTAAAATAAGAGCTCTGAGTTACGATGTCCTTCTAAATATCAAAATTCATTAAGATCTGACCACCCACTCGTATGTTATAAATACCTAATTTTTTCTAATTTTTCCTCTCCCTTTAGCCCCCCCAGATGGTCGAACCTGGGAAAACGACTTTATGAAGTCAATTTGTGCAGCTCCCTGACACGCCTACCAATTTTCGTCGTCCTAGCACGTCCAGAAGCACCAAACTCGCCAATTCACTGAACCCCTCCCCCCAACTCCCCCAAAGAGAGGGAATCCAGTACGGTTCAGTCAATCACGTATCAAGGACATTTGCTTATTCTATCCACCAAGCTTCATCCCGATCCCTCCACTCCAAGTGTTTTCTAAGATTTCCCCCTTCAACTCCCCCCAATGTCAAAAGATCTGGTCGGGATTTGAAATAAGAGCTCTGACCTTCTAAACATCAAATTTCATTAAGATCCGATAACCTATACGTAAAATAAAAATACCCCAACTTTCACGTTTCCCAAGAATTCTGGTTTACCCCTCCAACTCCCCCCAATGTCAAAGGATCTGGTCGGAATTTAAAATTAGAGCTTTAAAGCACAAGACCCTTCTAAATATCAAATTTCATTAAGATCTGGTCACCCTTTCGTAAGTTACAAATACCTCAATTTTCAAAATCCCCCCCAACTCCACCGAAGAGAGCAGATCCGGTCCGATTATGTCAGTCAGGTGTCTTAGACAGTTTTTTATTCTTCCCATCCAGTTTCATCCTGATCTCACCGCTTTAAGTATTTTCTAAGATTTCCGGCTCCCCTCAACTGCCCCCCCCCCAATTACGCTGGATCCGGTTGAGATTCAAAATAAGAGATCTGAGTCACGAGGTCCTTCTAAATATGAAGTTTCATGAAGATCCGATCACTCCTTCGTAAGTTAAAAATACGTCATTTTTTCTAATTTTTCAGAATTACCCCCCCCCAATAGAGCGGATCCGTTCCAATTATGTAAATCACGTATCTAAGACTTCTGATTATTTTTTCCACCAAGTTTCATCCCGATCCCTCCAATCTAAGTGTTTTCCATGATTTTAGGTTCCCCCGCCTCAAAATCCCCCCAATGTCACCAGATCCGGTCGGAACTTAAAATAAGAGCTTTGAGACACGATATCCTTCTAAATATCAAATTTCATTGAGATCTGATCACCCGTTCGTAAGTTAAAAATACCTCATTTTCCTCTAATTTTTCAGAATTAACCCCCCCCCCCCAACTACCCCAAAGAGAGCGGATCCGTTCCGGTTATGTCAATCATGTATCTAGGACTTGTGCTTATTTTTCCCACCAAGTTTCATCCCGATCCCTCCACTCTAAGTGTTTTCCAAAATTTTAGGTTTCCCCCTCCCAACTCCCCCCCCCCAATGTCACCAGATCCGGTCGGGATTTAAAATTACAGCTCTGAGACACGATATCCTTCCAAACATCAACTTTCATTGAGATCTGATCAACCGTTCGTAAGTTAAAAATACTTCAATTTTTCTATTTTTCCGAATTAACGGGCCCCCCACTCCCCCCAGATGGTCAAATCGGGAAAACGACTATTTCTAATTTAATCTGGTCCGGTCCCTGATACGCCTGCCAAATTTCATCGTCCTAGCTTACCTGGAAGTGCCTAAAGTAGCAAAACCGGGACCGACAGACCGACAGAATTTGCGATTGCTATATGTCACTTGGTTAATACAAAGTGCCATAAAAACAAACAACAAATTAACTAAAATAAATTAATACTACTTAAAGAAAACGCTCACGATGTGCCACTGCAATCCTGACAAACCTTGCTATCCTTTTAATACTCAGGAAAATTGTCTCTTTCATTCTACCTACCATCCATATCTCATTCAATTTTTCTTTACTATACATCTCTCGCCTCCATTCATTCAATTCGACACATTCACACAAAAAATGTATCGAACTTTCATCCTGAGATCCACACATAGAACAAGCAATAGATTCTACCTTCTCCCCTTTTCTCCCTTGATACTTTTTTTCTCACCAATCAAAAATCCATTTATATGCATTGCAGGAGGTTTTTTTTTTTTTTTTTTTTTTTTTTTTTTTTTTTTTTTTTTTTTTTTTTTTTTTTTTTTTTTTTTAACAATGCCCGTTTTCCTATTATCCCATAATCATTTTCTTCGCCAGAAAACTTGTAGACAGTTAAATATTTATAAAATAGCTTCACCCTAGGATCGACATGGGTAGGACCAGAAAGCTTCACGACTGCTTGAGTGGTGGTATGTGAGTCTTTGCTGTTTCAAAAAGCCCTTTAATCGTGGAATTTCAAATGCACATACAGCAATACCCCTTCTGAGGAAGCTCTCAATAAAATCCTTTAAAGATTTGGAGCAAAATCCCTTTCATTCGGAACCTCTTTATAGCTTCACTCGCACTAATTTTCTTAACCAGGAAATAAGAATAGAAGATTTAGAGAGAAGAATAGATCGAAGATCTATCAGCTGGCTTCATGCAAAGATCAGCAGGATCTTTTTCCACAATAAATAAAAAAACAAGTTTTTTAAATGAAAGTAAGGAGCGACATTAAAACTTAAAACGAACAGAAATTACTCCATATATGAAAGGGGCTTTTCCTTCACAACGCCCCGCTCTTTACGCTGAAGTTTTTTACTGTTTTAAAATGTAGAGTTAAGAGAAAGAGTCAAACTTTAGCGTAAAGAGCGGGGCGTTGAGAAGGAAAAGCCCCTTTCATATACGGACTAATTTCTGTTCGTTTTAAGTTTTAATGTCGCTCCTTACTTTCATTTAAAAAACTTGTTTTTTTATTTAATTTCTGAACGTTTTTGAATCAATGCATGTTTTGATTTTGGCTCTCCGCAGAGGAATAATTAAAACGAAATTTGTGTATTTATTTTTTTTTTTGGCTAAATGGCTTTCTCATAATTTTGATCGAATGGTTTTGAGAAAAAAAAGAGCGGGGGAGGAAGCCTAGTTGCCTTCCGATTTTCGGTTAATTAAAAAGGCAACTAGAACTTTAAATTTTTTACGAATCTTTTTATTAGTAAAAGATTTACGTAACTTATAAATAAGCTTACGTAAAGAACTTTTGTATTCTTATGTTTTTATTACATATATGAGGGGGTTCGCCCCCTCATCAGTACCTCGCTCTTTACACTAAAGCTTAAATTTTGTCCCAATTCATTATGAATGACCCCTGAATCACAAAAGCCGCAGAATGAATACTTGAAATTACTAAAAATACTTTGGCGTAAAGAGCGAGGTATTAGGAGGAGGTGAGCCCCTCATATGGGTAATAATTTCTGTTCGTTTTAAGTTTTAATGCTGCTGCTTACTTCCAGCTGAAAAAAAACTTTTTCATTGTTTTTTAAGTAATGCTAGTAAATCCTGCGCTCCCTTCATGGAAATTTTCTTCCCCCATGACAAATTCCTCGATGGAAAGTTCCCCCAGCATATTCCCTTCTTCTCAACCCCTGCCTCCAACCAAAAAATCCTCCTGAAAACGCCTTTACACTTCCCAATAACCATTACTATATGTAAGCACTGGTCAAAGTTTTGAACTTGTAACCCCTCCCACGGGGACTGTGGGGGAGTAAGTCGTCCCCAAAGACATAGTTATAAGGTTTTTCGACTACGCTGAATAAAATCGCAATCTCAGAATTTTGATCCGTTGACTTTGGGAAAATAATTAGCGTGGGAGGGGGCCTAGGTGCCCTCTAATTTTTTTGGTCACTTGAAAAGGGCACTAGAGCTTTTCATTTACGTTAGAATGAGCCCTCTTGCAACATTCTAGGACAACTGGGTCGATACGATCACCCATAGGAAAAAAAACAAAAAACAAACAAACAAATAAACACGCATCCGTGATCTGCCTTCTGGCAAAAAATATAAAATTCCACATTTTTGTAGATAGGAGCTTGAAACTTCTACAGTAGGGTTATCTGATACGCTGAATCTGATGGTGTGATTTTCGTTAAGATTCTATGACTTTTAGGGGGTGTTTCCCCCTATTTTCTAAAATAATGCAAATTTTCTCAGGCTCGTAACTTTTTATGGGTAAGACTAAACTTGATGAAACTTATATATTTAAAATCAGCATTAAAATGCGATTCTTTTGATGTAGCTATTGGTACCAAAATTCCATTTTTAAACTTTTGGTTACTATTGAGCCGGGTCGCTCCTTACTACAGTTCGTTACCACGAACTGTTTGATCCCTTTCAACGAGTACCTCTTCGTAGCATTACCGCTGCTAATTTTCGTCAAGGAAACTTGTAGGCAGAAGAATAAATAAACAACTTCATTCCAACGATCGAATGGGATAGAACTTGAAATTTCATAAAATATCAGATGTTTGCATATCCATGAACTAGGATACAAAAGAATATTTTTGCCTATAACCGGCGGGCGAACTACGTGTAGATAATGATAAGACCTTTAATCCATGGTTCTTCAAAATGCTAAACAACAAGGAGGCATTTACAAAGAGAACAGCAATATGACTGGAAGTCAGAACAATAACGGTAAGCACTTATCATATTTTATTAATTTAATCATTTATGTTTTACGAAGTGTTTAAGTAAACGTAGTTACATAAAATAAAAAACAAACAAGTTTTCCTTGGTTCCAGTTTAGTGGCTGGTTTCTCCAGAAGGAAATAGAACAATTATAAACGCAATACCTACTTATATCATTTCCAACCGCAGTTTCATTTATTTTAACCCCCCCCCCACTAATGCTTAAATATATTGCCCTAATTATGTGCTCTCAGGATTTTCCTGAAACATGCTATACAAGTAATTAGATTCCTTACTTTACGCCATTTCTAAAGATTATTAAATAAAAAAAACAAGTTTTTTAACTGCAAGTAAGGAGCTACATTAAAACTTAAAACGAACAGAAATTATTCTGTATATGAAAGGGGTTGTCCCCTCCTTAACGCCTCGCTCTTAATGCTAAAGTTTGACTCTTTCTCCCAGCTCTACTTTTTAAAACAATAAAAAACCTTAGTGTAAAGAGCGAGGCGTCGAGAAGGGGACAACCCCTTTCATACCCAATACCCCAAGAGTGTGCTTTCCCCAGGATTTTGACGAAATTACACCACTGCATGCTATGCTCGCGTCAGAGTCACATATATAAGATTTTAACGAGTCAGAAATAAAGAAATGTGAATTATCAGGTACTTTATTCGGTTATACCGCTGTCATTCGTACATAATCTTAAAATTCCCCCCCGGGAGAATTCTTTCGAATATGACCGTTGCCTAAAAATTTGCTTTTGAATCAATAGCTCAGTTGACTCAAAAACGAAAAACACTCGTAAACCTTCAAAAGGTTATGGCTTCATTTGCGCATTACTGAAACCAAGTATATTTAAAACGTCTTATTTAAATTTCAGGATTGAAATATAGTCCAGTCGTGGCGCAGAGATTTTCAAATAAAATAAAAAAAATGCTAAATTTGATTTTGAGGTACTGTGATTTCAGGATTTAACATAACCGTAAATTAAACTGTCATTTTATTTTCATTAGTTTAATCCAGTCATCTTAATTCTTATAGAGATTAAATAAAAAAAACAAGTTTTTTTAAATGAAAGTAAGGAGCGACATTAAAACTTAAAACGAACAGAAATTACTCCGTATATGAAAGGGGCTTTTCCTCCTCGACACCCCGCTCTTTACGCTAAAGTTTTTTATTGTTTTAAAAAGTAGAGTTGCGAGAAAGAATCAAACTTTAGCGCAAGGAGCGGGGTGTCAAGGAGGAAAAGCCCCTTTCATATACGGAGTAATTTCTGTTCGTTTTAAGTTTTAATGTCGCTCCTTACTTTCATTTAAAAAAACTTGTTTTTTTTATTTAATTTCTGAAAGTTTTTGAATTAATGCATGTCTGATTTTGGCTCTCCGTGCATAAATTACTAAAATGAAATTTGCATATTAATTCTTTTTTTGGCTAAATGGCTTTCTGTTAGTTTTGATCAGACGATTTTGAGAAATGAGGGGTGGGGAAGGAGGTCTAGTTGCCTTCCAATTTTTCGGTTACTCAAAAAGGCAACTAGATCTTTTAATTTTTAACGAACGTTTTTATTAGTAAAAAAAACGTAACTTAAGAATTAACTTACGTAACAAACGTACATAACTTACGTAACTTACGTTACATTTTATCCCAATTCTTTAAGAATGACCCCTGAATCAGAAAGGCCGTAGAATAAATAGTTGAAATTATTTAAAAAAATTTTAGCATAAAGAGCGAAGTATTTATCTCCCCCTAAATACCTCGCTCTTTATGCTAAAGCATTTTTAGAACCCTTCATATGCGTAATAATCTCTGTTCGTTTTAAGTTTTAATGCTTCTTCTTACTTTCAATTGAAAAAACTTTTTCATGTTTATATTTTCATTGTTTTTTTTTATAGTAATGCTAGAAAGTCCTGCGCCCTTTTCATTGAATTTCTCTTCCCCCATGAAATACTCCTCCAAGGAAAGATCCTCCCATATAGCCCCCTCCCCTGAACCCCACACCCAAACCAAAAAAATCCCCCTGATAACATCAGTACACTTCCCAGTAACCATTACTGTATGTAAACATTGGTCAAAGTTTGTAACTTGCAGCCCCTCCCCCAGGGACTGTGGGGGGTAAGTCATCCCCAAAGGCATAGTTATTATGGTTTTCGACTATGCGGAACAAAATGGCTATCTCAAAATTTTGATCCGTTGACTTTGGGAAGAAAGTGAGCGTGGGAGGGGGCCTAGGTGCCCTCCAATTTTTTTGGTCACTTAAAAAGGGCACTAGAACTTTTCATTTCCGTTAGAATGAGCCCTCTTGCAAAACTCTAGGACCACTTGGTCGATACGATGACCCCTGGGAAAAAAAAAAAACAAAAAACAAATAAACACGCACCCGTGATTTGTCTTCTGGCAAAAAATACGAAATTCCACATTTTTTTAGATTGGACCTTGGAATTTTTTCTATAGGGTTCTCTGATACGCTGAATGCGATGGTGTAATTTTCGTTAAGATCCTATGAATTTTAGGGGGTTTTACCCCCTATTTTCCAAAATAAGGCAAATTTTCTCAGGCTCGTAACTTTTGATGACAAAGATTGAATTTGATGAAACTTATATATTTAAAATCAGCATAAAAATTCGATTCTTTTGATATATCTTTTAGTATCGAAATTCCGTTTTTTAGAGTTTCGTTTACTATTGAGCCGGGTCGCTCCTTACTACAGTTCGTTACCACGAACTGTTTGATAACATGAAAAAACTTCGTTTTCTTAAAGAGTTAAAGAGGCTGCGTCCCAAAGTCGAACCTTAAAACGTACAGGTATCAGGAGAGGCAGTTGGGGCTGCCGCCCCCCAAACCCCCCGCTTTTAAAGACTCTTTTGTACAGGTTTTTTGTTGTGGGGGGCTGCCGCCCCCTAACCCCCCGCTCTTGGCTTCGGAAAGGCCCTCTTTTAATTAACAAAAATTGAAATGAATGAATAATGGAATAACTTCGAAAAATGTTAAACACAAGAGGACAGGAGAACCATTGCGCCGAAACTAGTAATTAGTAACAATGAAGTCCCCCCACAACAAAAAACCTGTAAAAAACCAGTACACCCTCGGATCGAGCTGAAATTTCGCGGATAAGCTCCTGGGCCCTAGTGGACCTTAACTTGTGAATTTCAGCCCGATCGGACAACGTTAAAGGGGGGCTGGGGTTGACGGGTCGAAAATTTCGGCCAGATTTTCCCCATGAAGGAAAAGTCGGAGGGGGATGAAATTTGGCAGGTTTCTTAGTTGGAGCTCGGGCTACGAAATGCATCCCTCCCCATCCCTCTGCGACCACTGGAACCGAAGATCGCTTAACATTGTCGTGGTTCGCCTCTTTAAAGAGGCACGAGTGTGCCTCCTTGATTTTGTTTACTTTTAATTGCAGAAGCCTAGCTCCTGTGTTTGGAGATTTCAGTTCGTTATAAGTTAGACTCAAAAATCGACTTTGATACAATCTGATTAGTAAGTTAAAGGTATTCAGAGGATTCGACTAATTTGCAGCATAATTATTGCTACCGCCCAGCCCTGGATTTCTAAAAAAGGGGGAGGGGAGCCTTTCTCTTTTATTTGTACATAAATTTTATTTCATCTTTTCTGTCCTGCTGTTTATGCTGTTGAACTACTGATTTCTACCATGAAAAAGTACAGGCGTCAAGAGGTGTCATACCTCTTGACGCCTATACTCATACCTCACGCCAAGAGGTGTCCAGTCTGCGAGAAATTATTTGTTGCGATTTTATGTTTTTGTAAATTAAATGAGTGTTTATTTGATATTTATTGATGCTTCTGAAACCAGAAAGGGAATCATGAAAACTAGATATTAAACTTTTGGCTTAGGAGGTTGAACAAATGCTAGCGATAAATCTAATGGAATAACTGGAAATCCCCCAAAAAATATGGTTGATAAATTCAAAAGTAAAAGCCGAATAATAAAACCTATAAATTAGACTGTAGGCCTAATAAATTGAAAAACGCTAGTGATAGAAATCCAATTAAAAAAGAGGAAATCAAAAAAAGATAAAAATCCAGAAAGGATCATAAAATCCAACATTTTAGTTTCTCAACAAATTGGAAATTCAATAATGATCAGGGTATCCCAATAAGGTCTTTAATATTCAATCTACCGATTTGCAGATGTTGAAATTCCAATTTTGATGTCGAAAAACATTACAAACAATTTTTGTTGAATCTCAAACTTTTTTTTTCAATGCAGGGCCAAAACCAGGGTTTTTGTTAGGAGGATACTTCTTCGGGGGGGGTGTACAAAAGGGACTTTAGAGACGTATCAAAAATGTCAAATTGATATCTACTCCCTTAGGATTTCTGGGAATATGTCTCGTCTACGCTGTTATTAAGAAAGTAAAGAGTAACATTAGACCCCAAAATGAGCAGAATTATATAGGAAGGATCATGTCACTTCCTCATCCACACCTCCACCTCATGGTCGCAGAAACTTCAGAGGGTGCTCATTAGATGAGAAATTGAGAGTTGTAGTCCTTTTTTTATAAGTCGAAAGTGATTGGAAACTAACCAGCCGAGGCGGGGTAACGTATTCTCCGAGGTGGTATTTTCCAGGGGGGGTAACGCGGGCCAGCAGGTAAACACAGCTGCTCACACTCGTCCTGCATGCCAATCTATTCAAAGTATCCCTCTTTATCCCTCCCGATAAGTTCTAATTTCCTTTAAATCCTCCCTTATGACCTCTTCCCACCCATTTGAGGACGGTCTGCTGAACGTTTGGCCCAAACAGAGGGCCAAAAATGACAATTTTCAAAGAAAGAAGCCCAACGCACAAAAAACTTAATCAATTTCTTCGGACCAAAAGAAGGCAAGGCATAAAACTATATGGCGTACACAGGTTTTATGGCATTCATTCAAAAACATCGAAAGAGCTTCTCAGAATGGCTCCTGTAATAGCCACTTAATAAGTTTCTACCAGGTTTAATTTTCACTAGGCATGCAATCTCATATGAAGGGATATTGACTTTTTGAATCTGGCCCTTAGCTTGTATCGAATATTGCACTGAGATATTGGATATTAAAGACGATATTAATTCAATTTGTGCGAAAAGAGAATTATAAGCTAGCACTGGTCAACATACCAGGATAAGTAACATGCATAAATATAAGATACGAATAGACAAGAAAAAATATAAATTCTCTTTCACACTATTCTTGTTTCTCGTTCAATATTCTCTTTTCAAACTCTATTATGAAATTAGACTTAAACCCTAATACCTTCGCTTCAATTGTGTTAAGGACACTGTAAAAGAATGAATTTCAACATTTTTTTTTTGCTGGAAATTAAACAAGTAGCCTAAACAAAATAATTTTTCTTATTGAAACTGAGATTTGTGTTTGAGACAAGATCCATACACAACAAGATCCATACACATTTCAGTAGAAAATATGTAATTTTCAACGTGAATAAACAAAACGGTATGGATTTTGATAGTAGATTGAAATTTCTTGAATATTAAATTTGAAATTTGAACTTATTAAATTTGACAAATTTAAATTTATTAAATTTGACGAAATTTGACCATATTAAATTTGACTACAGTGCCATTTAAAGCATATTTATGTACATACGTTTTTGTATACCCACGTAAATTTATGCACAAACAATTTTAGCCAATAATTAGTATTTTGGAGCAATGGAAGAATATTATAAGAATTTTTCTAATCTCGTATGGCCAATATGTTGATTTTACAGGTGATTCAGTAAACAAATTGAAATTTCAATTTGGGTTTGTAAATACAATATTTTTGTTTCTCCACAAGTTGGAAACTCAGTATTGATTAGGGGATTCCAATCAGATGCTAAATATTCAATTACAACCATTTTAGCTGTTGAAATTCCATTTTTTTTTTGTTGATAAACATTATAAAGAATGTTGTTGAATTTCAAGCATTTTTTTTTTACAGTGTCACAAATAACCTGAATAAGTGTCACTTCTTTTGAAGCTTTGGTGGCTGATGCTTTGAAGAGCCCCCCCCCCCCCCCCGATCTAGTACGATCCTGTCATTGGTCTTAAATGAGGAAAGCTTAGAGACTACTAAATAAATTGATTGAAAACTTCAATTCCTCCGCAGCAATCAATAGTGATGGCACTCCTATACAAGACTTTCCACTCAAACTAATAGGCCTAATTACCGCCATGTCAAAGCAAGAAGTAAGAAAAAGATCAAGCGCCTTGTCAATCCAAATGACAGAAAAGTTACTGAGCCTGGTCGGAGTCCCCTCAAAAGTTTGGCTTGGCGGTCTTCTTGCTAGTAGAATATTGTGGCTCCACTTCGTCACAAAGTAAATATCATTTGATAAATAGTTTTCTTTCAGGCCACTTATTGTCTCCGTTGATTTTTGAATTAAAATGGAATAGTTGTGGGCATCAAGCCATGGCTAATTGTAGAAAAAGCCAAGACAGAAAGTCCAATTGAGTGAGAGGCAATTCTGGCATTAATCCCCCCCCCTTATTAGGGTTGTATAAAATGATGTTAGTTCATTTTTTAATAGATATGTCTATCTATTATCCGTCCATGCGTCATTCCTAGGGCAGTAGAACCAAGGTAGATAGTCATAGAGCTAAGATAGTGATAGAACCTATAGTTTTTCAAGTGTTTGGTTAAATGGCACGGGTAACGGCACAGTAAATGTGCCTCTCTTATTGGACCAATACTTGTTTGTTATCTTTTAGCAAGTCATGCCTGCCTAGAGTCTCAGGCACATTGACCAAGTATTTAAAATTTACATATGACCATTAAATTGCCTGAAATTAGAGGTAAACAAGGGGCGCCTACCTATGGTCTTAAGCAGGTTGAACCAAGAATTTAGAATTGACACAGGACCTTTATTATTTTTTTTTACTTTTCAATGCTATTTCTAAAAAGATCATTCCAAAGCAAAGGAAGTTGTTACCTCCTCATGCAGATAGTCAAACAAACTTAATCAACCGTTCCCTTAAATGTACACTTAACGTTTGAAAAACTAAGTATTGACTACAGAAAATTGTCAATCTTAAAAACAGTAATTATTCCGAAAAAATAATAACGAAATACAGAAGGGAAAAAAGGAAGTTTAATAGGTATAGCTGTTTCAACAATTATAGTGATAAAAGATACACTAAAATCTCAGAAGCAAAACGGCTTTAAATTAATTTATAATAATTACAAGGTTAAATTTACTAAAAATTACTACTTTTGACGCCTGCAGGAAACTGGTTCTAGTACAAAAAGTGAGGACGAGCAGAAACGATACTCGACAATTTTTTGAGTTTGAGGTTTCAAAGCTTACTCAATCTGACTGGTATTCATCTTAGTGTTATACCATGTACATTTTCAGGGTATAAATAATCCAGAAATCATGTATCTCCCATATACACATAAAGGAGATATCAGCAGATCATGTATAAGCAGAAACTGTAGGAATCAGACTGCCTGACAACAGCAGCATTCTTTTCTCATTCCAAGCAACAAGAAATACCCTCCGATTACTTTAAATCTTAAAAAAGGCCCTAGAACTACTGATTATCAATTCAAATAGGCCCCTCCGAAGTTTATACGAACGCCCTTTCTATAAAAACTTTATTTGCCCCTAGGGTGTAACTTACATCCCTTGTCCTGAGGGCTCTGGGAGGGGGTGTCATCCTCAAACACATAATTTCCAGGTCTTTCAACTACGCTGAACAAAATGGCTATTTTAAAATGTTGATTGGAGTTGTTTGGGGAAGTAATGAGCGTTGGGGGAGGGCTGTTTTCTCTATAATCATTTTTGACAATTAATAAGAGCCCTAGTCCTCTCAATTTCCAATCGAGTGAGACCTTTTTGAAGTTTCTACGACAACTTCTTCTATATGATATACCCTGGTCTAAAACAAAAGAAGAAATGAAAATAATAATACGTTATGCCAACATCTTTCTTTACTTAGGCAGCACTATGCGCTGCCTATGATAAAGTCTGTTGAATTAAAGAGATTAATGTTCAAAGTAAAATAAAATTACATAAAAAATAGGCTTACCTTATCTACCGAGCTAAGAGCCCAATAGGCTGATGATAGAGCGGAAAATACGGATCCTCTAAGTTTTAGCGAACATGTTCCTATTCTTAGAGCAGATTCTAGTACAATAACTGCCGCTTGGAAATGGCCGACTGCCAATAATTCTTGACCAATCACAGAAATGACAACAAAGGGACTTTTATCCAATCGCATTGCTTGAAGTTGCCGATACGTTGGCTCTAAACTGGCTATAAATAAAAAAATTAATTGAGAATGGATAACTTCAAATCGAAAAAGGGAGATCATATATAGTAATACAAAAGGTACTATGTTACATAACATACATTTTACGGAAGAACTAAAAAAAAACTAAAAAAAGGGTGTTAAATTTCTAGGAAGATGTCTTTAGGCATCAAAGATAGCCTATATTAAAACCATTTGATCGGAAAACTCCATTTTCTACGAATCACGAAAGAGGATGTTATACATAAAGACAAAATAGAAATTTCTAGGATCTTAAAGACCGAATCATATTGAACGCGTTGCCTTAGTGTGCTACCTTTTGGTACTTTCACACTATACCGCAGAACTTTTCACACAAGTACAACTAGAAAATTTTTGTTACGTCATGTAATCTGAAGGAGGAATGTTAGTCCGCAACATAGGCACTGGTAAGTAGAGACTCGAGTTCTGTTATTGAAAAACCTATATAGGAGGAACAAAATAGAATTTCTGGATTAGTAATTGCAAAATCTTTAAAATAAATTAATGAAATTTTCACAAAATTCCTTCCATGACTGATCAGAGCTTTATTCTCTATGTCCACTTCACATTTTTGAAGAACTTACGTATGATGATTCCAGTGATTTTGAGACAAATAGAACAGGAGATATGTTCAAGTTTCTCAGACTTAAACAATCGATAGAGAAGGGGGATATCAATATATCGCTAAACTAGCTCGAACTAACGAAAAATATAAACTGCAAATGGTGTTTATTGTTTGGAGGAACATGTAATCTTTAAACTTTGGTCAAAACCTGAAGGAGTTGGAGACTAGGTGAACCTACAAACATCCAATCCCCTCAGACAATGACAAAAGTGTAAGGGAGATCGATGGAGGAGGCGAGGCTCAAAGAAATTAAGGCATATAAAAATAGCCTAGATTCCAATAAATGGGAGAGAAAGAAAATACTTTTAAATAACATAAATGCTCGTCATAAGAAAATTAAAATTTTGATTTCGAATAACATTATACAACTTATCATATACAAATAAATGTTACCATTTATACTAACTAGAGCTAATTATTACTACTTTCCCGATCACTAATATCTTATTAATTAGTTTTTTTTACTATTTACTATTTTCGTAACATTAAAACTATTTTCATCTTCCCATTAAAATGCAATAATGGCTGCAAAATTGATTTCCTCCTTTTCCTTCAATTTTGGTAAAGATCTTGAACTAAAATATGATTTATTTCGAAAATTATTCACTCCTTTCAGAAATCGTTGATTTGTACTTGCAACTATTTATTTCTCGAAACTGTCAGACTTAGAAAAATGACTTTTCTTTGTCTAAATAAGAACTCTTTTACAAGCCGACATTTTTTTCGTCATGGATTTGTGTTCCATCAAGGAAAAAAAGCATTACCAGGCATATATATATTTTTTTGCACAGAGGACATTGTGGAAAGATGTTTGAAAAAGATGAATGCTTTAAGAACACCTTTTACATCATTAGCTTGTTCCTTGTTGAGAATGTCATGGCTGGTACACTTGTATTATTCAGATAATATATCACATACCATGTCAACCAAGACCAAATACATACGCGACAGAGCTAGTAATTGTGGTTTTTGGGTACCTTGTGACCTTTGTTCAATTTGATAACTTGTCACCGTATACATCCTCACTGTCATGCTTGAAGGTTGTATCTGACATTCTCACACTTCTGATATAATTGCCAAAAACTGTTTGCTAAGCTATTCTCAAATCAGTGGGGCAATGTAGGCTAGGAGGATCAAAATGCGGTTAAACAAACACTGGTTTTTCTGTACTATCGCGAACACACTAAAGAAGCATGCTATTTTTGACCTCAGTAAAACCGGTTTTCTCTCACGTTTGCTTATAATTGACTTATTCCTTCGTGAAATAAACTACGATGCAGGCATATTTTAATTAAATATTTAATATGCATAGGTGGTTATGTTAGGTTATTTAACATAATGCGTTCTGGGCAGCCTACTACTACTAACTACTAATAACTCAACGGAGCACCAAGCCGCCTGAGGCTAACACAGCAACATAAGCTCCTTCTCCATCCCAATCTATTAAAAACCTCCCTCTTTACAACCTCCCAGGAAGTTCCCATTTCCTTTAAATCTTTCTCTATGACATCCTTCCACCCAAGATGAGGACGACCTGCAGTCCGTTTAGCCATAGGGGGTTGACCCGAAAAGGACAACCTTCGGCAATCTGTCATCCTTCATTCGCAGAACGTGCCCTAGCCATCTTTCTGTTTGAAAGACGGTTAGTCAGCCGAGTACCCAGAACAAGCTGTAGGCATTGCTCTGGAAAACATCTAGCAAATCTTCATCCGCTTTTCGGACCGCCCATGCTTCAGAGCCATATTTGACCACTGTCATCATTGTAACTTCCAATATTCTAGTCTTGGTTTGCAGACTTATCTTCCTATTCTTCCAATTTTTTTTAACTGTGAAAGACCACCCTGAGCCTTGGCTATTCTACTTTTAACATCTTCACTGCTCCCACCGTCTTTACTAATAATACTACCAAGGTAAGTGAAACTGCCCACCTGATCAATCTTTTTCATTACCCAAATTCGCCTTTTCATCTTCACTTATTCCTAGCCTTAGTGACTTAGTCTTCTTAACATTAATTTTCAAACCTATTCTAGTACGCTGAACTCGCAAAACTCATTCACAAAAGTTCATTCATTTTGCTCACACTTTCATCTTGGATGGTTAAATCATCAGAATAGTTTAAGTCAAGAAGATTTTCTCCTCTCCATTTAATTCCGTGGTCTCCCATTGCCTTTCCTGTGCTCCTTAAGACAAAGTCCATCAAAATGAGGGGAATAGAACACAACCCTGCTTAACTCCTGATTTAATGCAAAACCTGCTGCTAAACATCATTTCCTACCTTAACCGAAGCAGTGTTATTCTCGTACATAGCACTAATCACTTGAATGTATTAGTCGGTATACAATATAAAGACCTTTTGTTGCCTTTGCTAAAGCTCTTCTATCAACAGAATCAAAAGCTTGCTCATAATCTATAAAACTGAGGACCAAAGGTTTTTGACAACTCAGACACTTCTCAATTATTAACCTAAGAATGAAAATTTGGTCGACACATTCTCTACCTTTTCTACAACTGCACTTTGTCCACAGCATCTCTCAGTCTAGAAGTATCATATTACTAAGTAATTTTGTACCTACAGAGACCAGACTAATTTCTCGATAATTACCACGCTCACTTTTATCACCTTTCGCAGCTTTCCACAATTATTTGTTTTAGTTTTTACAATTTTATAAATAAAGTATTATATTTTCGTTATATTTTGTATATTTCATTGTGATTAACTTCACTTCTTGGGTGTATTCGGAATAATACGCAAGTACCCAAAGAGTACCTGCTGAGTAATAATCATCTTCTTAGAGAACAGCTTGATAAAAAAATTTTGGCAGTAAACTTAGAAGTGTGACAATAGTTTTAGACGTAACAACGAGGACATGTTTCTATTCTTAGCTTGTAATTTAAAGCACTCACCTACATCACCCTGAAGATCCTTTTCAACACCTTAATGATTTTTAGCAATTATCACTGAAATATGAAAATTTCGGGCTCAATCTTTGGGCGCAGTAGCGACGCATGTGTCATTTTCCTAGCTTGTAAGCTAAAGGGCTTATCTATAATATACGGTTCGCACGTTAAAATGCATTGAATCTATAAAGACGGGGGAAGAGGCGTTCGAGATCCGATCACTCCAAACCCCTATTATGTTCTTTCATACCTTTCGGTAATGTTCATATACTTGGCTGGTTGTCTCATTTGCTTACTATTTCGACAAATCTATTCCCTTCCCTGAAATACCCTCCTCCAACCCAATAAAACTAGCCTACACGTTCCTGCTGATATGGATTCAAACATTCAAAATTTCATTCACCGTTTGCTCACTCAGTTCAAGACTAAGAACTGTCCAAGCATCTACACTATGTATCGAATTACGCAGTGCTCCAAGTTTACAGAATATGATTTTGAGAGGCCGAACTTTTTGGACAAATTTGCTGCTAACGAGGCCGCGCCAGTTTTTATTAATCTTCCACGTACCTATTCAACTAAGCACCATTAAGACATTCTTTTGACGAGGAAATACCGTTTCAAATATGAATGCGTTCATTCATGCGGAAAAATGATCATCTTCCATGCCCACATCTTGGATTCATATCAAAGTATTCTTAAACATGTGCAGGGATGAGTGAAAAGATACTACATGTATCACTAATTCTTTTCATCTTTACTGTGGGTAGAGCGGCGTTTGTCATTATAAATACAGATCCTACGGTAGACGAAATCTTGGAGATCCATCGAAATTAGGTTCTACAATGAGCGATAAAGATGGATGAGAATGAATAGCAGGGGTTTCTCATGGATGGCATCTGCATACTTACGCCTGGGCCACAATAGTCGATAAAATCCAAATTTCACGTGACTACGACACCAACAATGTGTCCAGTTAGTAAAATTAGTAAAATTGATAAATATTCAACTTTCAGTCATAAAATTTGCGATCGAAAAATCAGAGTTAAGATAAAGGAAATAATTTTTTCCCGTTTAGAAAAGACGGAAGCTTAATAATATATATCAAATATATATTATATATATCAAATTAATATATCAAATAATATATATCAAATCCCCTTAATATATCAAATCATTGACCGAACCTGTCTTCAATTTGTACGACTGAAGGGTTCCAAGTGAATTACTAGTCACCCTTTAAACATAATCGCGCTAATAAGCTTTAATATCTATATTTTAAATGAGCTAAGATAATACAACAAAAGGATGAAGATCCTTCAGAGTTATTGCTGGTGGATGGCACGGAATCAACATTTCAGTTCCTGGGACTTTTTGGACAAGTTACAACCTTGTCACCCAACCTTGCCACAGCGGGGATCGATCCCTGGGCCCTATGTTACAAAACTCGTTATTTTATTTATAAATTTATGACTAGTAATAATAGGATTGTATTGTATTGTGTCAGATTAACGACGCTTCTTGACTACTCAGGTCCCTGCGTCGGCCCTGCAGTGCATTTCTGCAGCAAGATTCGATCTCTGGGTCCCGTATTACCAAGCTAAGGTCCAACCCACTGCGCCACCACAGGACTAATAATAGGATAATTAATGATATAAAACGGTTTGAAAAATTTAGAAAAAAACACCAAGGCAAAAATGTAGCCTATTAATGAGTCCTAAGCTATTATTCGTCATTTTTTTTTCTTCTTCTATTGTTGTTTGAGGTGTTTGAAGGAGTATAGTGGATTATTTGAATAGCTTTTTCTTTTCTTTTTTTTGGTCATTACGGTGACTCCTGTAGCAACTATATATGGTTACTCCAGTACATATATATATATATATATATATATATATATATATATATATATATGTATATATATATAAATATATATATATATAAATATATATATATATATATATATATATATATATATATATATATATATATATATATATATATATATATCTATATATATAAAAATAAGTTGTCTGTGTGTGGATCTGTGGATGGATCAGGTGACGTCACCTGAAAAAACTGGATCAGGTGACGTCAAAACTGAAAAAACTAAAAAAAGGCAAAAACTACAAAAAAACTAAAAACTAAAAAAAAAAAAAAATAAAAAAGCTAAAAAACTAAAAAAACTAAAAAAAGTCAAAAACTACAAAAAAAACTAAAAACTAATAAAAAAGCTAAAAAACTAAAAAAACTAAAAAAAGGCAAAAACTACAAAAAAAACTAAAAACTAATAAAAAAAATAAAAAAGCTAAAAAACTAAAAAAACTAAAAAAACTAAAAAAAGGTAAAAAACTAAAAAAACTAACTACAAAAAAAAACTAAAAACTAATAAAAAAATAAAAAAGCTAAAAAACTAAAAAAACTAAAAAAAGGCAAAAACTACAAAAAAAAACTAAAAACTAATAAAAAAGCTAAAAAAACTAAAAAAAACTAAAAAAAAGGAAAAAACTGAAAAATAAGCTAAAATAAAGGTAAAAACCAATAAAAAACTAAAAAAAAACTGAAAAAACTAAAAAAAGGCAAAAACTACAAAAAAACTAAAAACTAATAAAAAAAGTAAAAAAGCTAAAAAACTAAAAAAACTAAAAAAAGGTAAAAAACTAAAAAAAATAAAAAATAAAAAAAAACTAAAAAAAAAGGAAAAAACTGAAAAATAAGCTAAAATAAAGGTAAAAACCAATAAAAAACTAGTGGATTATAAAAACTATGGATTATTAAATAGTGGATTATTTGAATAGCTTTATTTACGTCGAATTTATTTGTTGGGTTTTTTAGTTTTTTTTTTGTTTTTTAGTTTTTTTAGTTTTTTTAGTTTTTTTTTGTTGGGGTGGCGCGAAGCGCCACCCCAACAGCTAGTAATATATATATATATATTTCATGAATATATAATACATGCGGCACGCGTCAGACCCTTCAAGTCTTTCACCAGCTATTAATACTAATTGGAATTCAGAACATAGTACCTTAATTTAATAATAACTGTCAGGTGAATCCAAAATGGAACATTCCAAACGTTTAATTAATTAAGAAGTGTTTTATCAGTCTTAAAATATCAAACCATTAACTGAATCCTGAATATCTGCGTGTCTAAAAGCAGTCGAAACAATGCACTAATTCCAGTATTAAAAAAGAGAAAAAATGTGAAAATGAAAAAAAAACTAATTAGAGGAAGGTCAAAAGCCGTCAGTGATTTAGATGTATTAATCTATTAAAGAAGATTACAACGCACGCGAGATTGAAATTCTTCCCTTCTATGTTAGGGTAAGACTATATCGTTGTTTGAAACCAAAAGGCGCAAATCGCACTTTTTCTGCAAAAGAATAAAAATTTCTTACTTGCGCATCTTCTCGCAATCTATCCAAAGTATTTTTCATTCTAAAAAAATACAAAGCAAACTTCTTAAATGTAGCTCAGTAGACGGATAAAGCTACATCTCAATTATCAAATGAAGAAGTGTCGTCATTTATGGTGATTTCGAAAAAAAAGCCTGAAACTCCTCGAAAATGTCGTCAGATCAAAATGAAGACTATACCATTAGAATCAACATGGTCAAAACCCTCATACAGGGAAATTACAGTCCCCCTCCTTAAAAAACAAGGACAATCACTTTTTGGCATCAGTAGCATCGTAGACAGATTTTTTTTATAGCTCATATAAAAGATATTGCTCATATATTCGTTCTTCCTATAAATTTCACCATCTGCAAGTTCCAAATGGCACTAAAACGGCACTTTTGGTACTATGTCTCAAGCGGAAAAGCTGGGGCTACTCCGCTAGCAGAACTTATAAGAGTGATGTTTAATGGCTCATTTGAAAGCTATTGCTCATATGAACGTGTTTTTTTAAATCAGTTTTACCATTCCTAAGTGTGATATAGCACTGAAAAAACTGTTTTGGTGCCACTTCTTAAGTGGAAAACCTCTGAAGAACAAAACAGGTACTATTGTAATAGTTATGTTACAGAACCATTAACTGGAGGTTTACAAGAGCCCAGACCGTACACTCCCCCTCCCGACCCCCTTAGTAAGTTTCATAAATCGTCTGCTCATCAGTAAGCTACTGAAACATTAGCAGGCTACCACACCATCGTAGATAGGTGTTTAATGGCTTTATTAAAAGCTATTGCTTATATTTACTAGGTTTTTACAAATTCTACCATCTATTAGATTTAATAGATTTCAATGTTAACTAGTTTCTGATGAGAATCTGCAATGAACACTTTGTCATGGTTGAAACATTAGCTACAACATAGTAAAAACTGAACCACAGCCCATTGTAACTAGAAGTTAAAAAACGATAAAACTGTCTTTTTTTTTCTTCTTTTTTCTAGACCTAGCGGGTTCCTAGAACATCATAGAGATGTTTATGAGTTCATACAAATGCTATTTCTCATATGTACGGGGTTTATATAAATTCCGCCATCTGCAGGTGCCATATGGCACGAAAAAGGCACTTTTTATGCCGTTTTTCAAGGGGTTTGCAAATGTGATGCACTCATTTTTTAAAGCTTATCCCGGGAAGGCTCATTTTGAACCTATTACTAATATTGCTTTTTATCAATATTACCATCCATAAGTGCCATATAGCACTAAAAACGTTAATTTTGGTGCCACTTCTAAGCGGAAGAATTTGAAAGCATAAAACGGTACCATTGCAATAAGTATGGTCCAAGGCCCTTAACTAGAGGTTTATAAGAAACCCTCACATATACTCCCTCTCCAGGACCTCTTAGTAAGTTTCATAGATCGGCTACTAATCTTAAAAGTAGAAGATCATCGCGAAAACAAAGTAACTAAAACTAAAAACTTTTCAACTAGAAATCTACCAAAAATTAAGCTTAAATGATCAACAGTTTTGAATTAAACCTTCTAACTTCACTCTGCGATGAAGCCTGTGCGCTAGTTCTAATGGCGATAATTTAGGGGAAGGGACGTCCTTGTCCCCTTAGTTCGTTCCTCCTGCCTGGGTTTTGAAAAACACATTTCTTGGGCATTTCATAGGAAAAGGCACTTTTTTCATTAAAAAAAAATGGGGAAACAACCGAAAGTGCACTTTGTGGGAATGTGCCAGGCACGTACGCAGGAATTTTTTTGGGGGGGGGGGGCAATACCTTCAAAACAGCAGATATAAAGTAGCACTTTTTTATTTAATGATGCAAAAAACACGTTTATCGGAAAATACAGATTAACTTTATCTGTAGTATTGTAGCGGATGAAGGGAAGAAGACTGGAGCCTCAAAAGTACGTTTTAGGCTCAGATTATGTCCATAGCGATTTAGAACCAGTGATTAATCTATTATATCCCACTGAAAGAGAAATTTTAGGGTTAACAGTGCAATATGGGTGCTTTGGGGGGGGGGTAGTTCTTCTATAGCAAAAACGTAGATTTTAATGAAAAATGATAGTTTCCAAAATTGATCCACTAAAAGCTGTACTTTATCCTGAAAAGGGGGGATAAACGCACTAATATCAAGGACAATTCTATTTTGCTGTGGAAAGCAAACTCTCTTTACAAAAAATAATAATAGTACAATTGCTAATTAATACAAAGAGGGTAAAAAGTTAGACAGAAAATGGGTTAATAATTGGGCAGTGACTTGACCGGATAATTGCATGCTGTAAAATCCCCCTAAAAAGGCTTCACACATGTATCTAGATTCTTAATAAATGTCCTACTTTTGCCACAAATCCCAAGAAACCATGGGGAAATTAAACATTTAAAAAAATTTCGTGGGGAGGGCGGGCCCAAAGGCCCCCCCCCCTACGTACGTGCCAGGAATGTGCTATCAAGTATACCCTTAAATTAGCCCTTAACCGCTCTCTTTTGCTACAGTAGCCTCCTAGTTAGTAGGCGATTTATAAAAGCCTGTCTTCATTATCGCTTTTTCAGGCGAAGTAGGCTGAGTAAAAACAGCTTTTTGCTCATTGAAAGACAAACCTTCCTGAAAAACATGTATTGTTTTGTGAATTATGGATAATGAACTTTATGTTGCAGACTGAAAGTTTTTCGAAGCTGTGAAGGTTGTTTGCAGTATTTTCTAGAAGGGTCTTATCTCCCCTAGATCAGTGATAATTAGAAATTATATTGAAAATAAGTTTTCAACTGAAACTAAGGAGGGATATTAAAACTTAAAATGGACATAAATTTTTCCGTATAAGAAAAACATCACGATAGCGTTGTTTATACATTAAATAGTAATCAAAAACGAACAAAGATTAACTTTAAATAAAACAAGTTTTTCCGAGGGGAGTAAAGAGCGAAGTTGATACTTAAAACGGACAAAAATTATTCATTCACAGCCTATCTATTATATATCAATAAAACTACTGTAATTAAATCAACTAATTATGTTTCCCTAAGCCTTTAGTATTATAGAAAACTAGAGCTTTACTGAAAACACAAAATAATATAGGAGTTTTGGTGCAATAAAAGCACACCAATTAAGAACATTTTTTACAGAATAACAAAATTATCAATCGCTTTTAAAATAAAGCAACAATCTATTTTAGGATCGTTGCTTTATTTATTTATTTTTTTTTCGTTTAATTTGGTATCACGTCTGCACAATGGCTCAGTTCAATGATTGGCTTTCGTTTTGGTTCTGAAAAGGACATGTTATAATTAGTTTGTACGAAGTAAAGCCATCTTGACAGTAGCTTTATAATTATAATAACTAGATAATAACTATATATAATATATAATTATATATATAACTTATAATAACTAGAGACTAGCTTTATAATTTTTATCATAGATTGAAATTCACTGTTGTATAGTGAGAAATAATCGAATTTCCAGAGTTCATATTATGTCTTACTTGATTTTTATTTTAAGTAATACTAAAGCATATTTCTTATAATTTAAGATTGTATATTACTCACTATTGGAATTGTAGCTGAGGAGACAAAATGCTATCTGATAAATCAATCCAATATTTCTGTATGCTATACAATCACATCACGGTTATTAAAAAGTATTTAATTTTTCGCTTATGTTTTTGATATAATTTTAGTTGTATACTGAAAGGTACTGATGTCACGACTGGTGTAAGACAATGAAAGGCTTGATAGATTTATTTATTGTTGTCAGGCTACATACTCACTTTCGACTCTCAAATCAATATTCCTGTTTTGTATGCTTGACTTTCGTGTTTTCAGTAAAGCGCTAGTTTTCTATAATCCTAGAAGCATAGGGCAAAATAATTAGTTGGTTTATTTGTACTAGTTTTATTGATATATATTACGTAGGCTCTGAAGTAATAATTTTTGTCCGTTTTAAGTTTCAACTTCGCTCTTTACTTCCCTCGGGAAAACTTTGCTTTTTTTTAAATTAATCAAAATCTGCACATTCTATGATAAAGAATCCAGAAATGAAAAAAAAAATAATGAAATTAAAAAAAAGGAAAGAAAAACCATTTGCTCGATTAGCAGCAATTAATGGTTACATAGACAATCCAAATACCAATATAGGACTTGAACGATCAACCGAAAAGAAAATAAAAAAGTAACTGGATTCTAAATCTGGGTGGTCTTAATGAAAGAATTGTGTTTTATTAATGGAATTATATAGATAGCATATCAAATAACAGTGATATAACACTCGAAAGCATCCAGATTTCCGGTTTAGCGATCAACCTAACGAAATATTTTCAACGACCAGACGGGATATTGATATCAGTCTCTGAGTTTTATTGCTTTCACAATACGGCTAGAATAATCCTAACGAAGTTATATGGCAATTTCTTTTAGAAAAATTAAGATTTACAGGTCACGTCCTAAAACTCAGAAAGCTCTGTCAATCGGTCTAATTACTCTTATTGGATTTTCAAAACATTAAAAGTTTGCTGATGCCAAGCGTATATCCAGGATTTGTTTTTTTGGGGGGGAGGGAGGAGGATGGTAAAAAACCATCAACATTTTTTTTCCGCAACAGTATTAGCTTAAAGGCATAATATTTAAGTGGTAGAAGTCCATTTTTGGACATTATCAATACTCAACTTGGGTAAAAACGGATAAAAACACTAAAACACAATTCTAAATTTTTTTATATCCGAATGCAATAAATAAAAAAAAAAGGTACTTATCGGTTATATAGTAAACACTCGGGAAGTGAAGTTCGATTAATGCTAACGAAATCAAACAAAATATGATGAAAATGTAATAGTTTAGAAAAAATTTAGGTTATATATTTGCATATTAGGGGGGGGGGGTAAAGCATAGCATATCTTAAATTCGTGACCTAACCCAACCAAACCAAAATACCAACCAAGTACTTAAATAAGATATAGCTAAAATTTATTTCCAACAAAGCCAAAGCTAATTGTGTTGTATAAAGAAATTGCTCGACCAGTTTCTTTGAGACATGTTCACATCATCAGCGGTCGAAATTCTTCAATATTTCCTATATAATTGATAAGTACCAAATAATTTTTTGACCATGCTTTCCGGAAAAATTGGGATTTCCGAGGCAAAAACAAAAACATCGGGCGGTGATGACACGTAAAGATACCCTTCAATAAGCATAAAATACTACATAACTACCCCAAGATCATGTGCAGGGGGACGGTATCCGATTTGAATCCCCTCCCCACGAAATTTGTTCCCAGCTCACAGAAAAGTGAAAAAATACATGTAGACAAATTTTGTTACGGTTTGTAAAGTTTTATTGTACCCCCTCCCCCTAGAAAAATCTTGGATATTGCCTGAATGCCCCACGTTTCCATTTTTAGCCAATTTACAATAAAATTTTCATTTTTGGCCAATTTACCGTTAAAAAGTAGGAGAAATTTAAATTTTGGAGAACCAAAGTTCTCTTTAAGAGAGTAGAAAAATAGATGGACGCTTTAATGAGATTTGAAATAGTTAAAAAAAAAAAAATAAGTTGACAATCCTGTCAAAACATTCAAATAAGTTAACAAAAGGTGTTCTTTTGAATTTCATTTGCCTCCAATACAAATATGACGTAGTAAAAGCTGTCTTTTTTGCAATTTTTAAATCCATTATTTCCTCTATGCACGAATTCTATGTTAAATTCAGTGCCTTTATTAACGCAACTTGCTTTTTAAGAAATCGTTGCATGTGTAAAACCTATTCAAAATGGGCAAGCATTTTTCGCTATAACTGGCAACGCTGACATTCAGAACAGTAGGTTAAAGTAGGAATGCGCCGAAATATTACAATTCTTTTGTTATAACGGACTCTACAAAACAACTTCTAGAACAAAAAATACAACTAATTTCGTTGCAAAACCAATAGGTTGTTTATAATTGAATAGAGAGGATTATAACTTAAAGCAAACACGAATTAACACACATTAGAGGAAGACTTCTATCCCCCTCAGCCCATTGTAAGAAATACTAGGATATAATTCACTACTGACTTATGGTATTTGTGGTATTATACCAACAATACTCGAGACGTGAAGTTAGGTTAATCATAATGAAATATACCAAAATATGATGAAGTATAATATTTAAATGCTAAATTTTTTTATGACTTCGATACGCTGTTTCATTTTGTTATTTTTATTTTTAAGTAAAGAGACAATTAGATTCACGCTTCACTGGGGGCTGAGGGAGGCGACATACCCCCTCTTATGTTTGATATTTCAAGAATGGAAGAGCTTAGTAATGGGGAGTTTCTTGAAACAATTGAGTTTTTGGTAAAAGTAGCACCATTACATTCTTATTCTAGACCCTTTCCAAACATCATGGTCACTTTTCTGACAATTCACCCCCTCCCTTAATGAAACTAGATATAGCCCTAGGACTATATATAAACAAACTAAAAGAAGAGACTAAAATATTGCAATACTGGCTTGAAAATATATTATGTTATATATATATATATATATATATATATATATATATATATATATATATATATATATATATATATATATATATATTTATATATATATATATATATATATATATATATATTTATATATATATATGTATACAATAAATGCATTGTAAGCTATATAACAAACTTAGTTTTTTTTTCTGCTTTTTCAAATTCTCATATAAAAGAAAATAAGTTCTACATTAAAAGCATTGACTACAAGCCAAAAAGTTGGATCAATGGCCTACGAACGCACTTTTCGCCTTTGTAAGACCTTGGCCTAGATCAACCGGTCGGTTTAGATATGTCCTTGAGACAGGTCACCCGATTCGCAAGGGAATCTTTGCAAGTGATCATTCGCTTTGTGAATGGTGGCTCTCACCTTGTTTCTGGAAACCTTCGTACTGACCATCATTTCATTTCTTATTTTGAAGTTTAGGCCTGAACTATGCCAGGCTTAAAAATAAGCCAGAAAGAAGGTTTATATTCCTTGCATCAGAAACGCATTATTAGAAACAAACTTCACGACTCCCACTTTTGTTTGTTTTTGCCCGCTGTTACTTAATCATTAACTGTTATTAGAAGCATGGGCCGTTAGAAAGCAAAGAACAAATCAACTTCATGATGTTTTGTGATTTGTTCCCATAATATCCTACATTACCCGTATAAGTAGAAAACTTGTGTTGTTTTTGAAGCCCTTGACCCTCCCCACTCCGTGAAACTCATATGTACGCTCCTGAGGTTCTTGAATCATTTACGTAGTGAGGGAACTCGCATGGTGACTTACCACGTAAAGGTGACTTCATGGCAGCCTCAACCAAACCAGAAAGCAGTTGCAGTGACTTTGCATCTTGTGCTAATCCGGCACTGAAAGCGGCAAGAGCGTCGGCGTGGCGGGCAAGGCATTGAAGGGCTACTCCTTGTCGATAATACGCCTGAAATGATTTGGTTTTTAAACGTTTTTATTTAACTTCGCATGTCATCTAGCTCTTTCTAGCAGAAAGAGCTAGATTCTCAATCAGATACCAGATTTCTCATATTGCAAATAAACTTAACTTAGTAGAAATGTCCCGAAGTTTCACAAGTCGATTTTCTTTGAAAAAATATATTTCAAAAATAATTCTTCGCCTGGATGTCGGGATTGATTAATAATAGATTTTAGTATGTATTTTGCTGTGGTGTTCTTGCGCTGGGGTGGCCTCCTCTATGATCTCCTACCTTGTATGTTTTTTTTCTTGTTTTTTTTTGTCTTAGTTTTTTTCTCTCTCTTTTTGGAATTATTAGTATGACGAGACGTTGTATTCTTTTTTTATGCATTTGTGCTGCCCCAGCCTTACGACCTCTGCTCTCTGTTGGGGCATAATATTGTTTTTGTATATTTTTAATTTGAGTTAATAAATATTGATTGATTGATTGATTCCTAAGATCGTATTGAGATGTTATTGAGCATTAAACTATACAAAGCATCGACATGGATTCGATTCCCGGTAAATGCATTGCTTTGAACACAAGTCTTGACTACATTTTTTTTTTAAACTAAAAACATATTAGAATAAACTTGAAAACAAAACTTTTTGTAACACAATTTTACATTCAAATACACTGACAAGCAATAACTGTCTGCCCTACTATCCCGAAAGATTGGAACATTTTGTGACAAAGAAAGTGTGGGGTAGGCTACTCATGCCGCAAAAAATCGTTAGCAATTTAACAAGAACAAACCAACACATCGAAGCTGCAGTCTGATGAAATGAAGATTTATCAAGAACATGCGTAGATATGTTGGTCTCAGGTTGCTTAGTGTTACGGGTATTGCAAAAAATAGAAGTAGTATCTACTAATCTACATATCACTGTATGAATATATATATATATATATATATATATATATATATATATATATATATATATATATATATATATATATATATATATATATATACGAATATAGATTTGTATCTACATTCATTATAAATAAATACAGTTCGTTTATATATTTATACTATACCACACACGGGAGGATAACTCCATCCTCAGTATATACTGAAAATATATATGCACGAGAATCAGTACCGCATTCAGAGAGGCGAGCCATGCTACTCATTGGTCGTTGGCGAAGTTTTCATTTACATTTATACGAACTTGTCGAGCAAAAAAAAGTTGTAAAGTCATAATAATGACAAAAAACAAAATTTAAAGTTTAGAGTTGCAAATCTGAATTGCAACTAAATTCTATCAACCCCCACCCTCCCTTCCTAATCAATCCACCCTCCCTAATCGATCTATCAAGTGTGGTATGCGAAACCCACAACCATTCTAGCCTATTCCTTTCCAAAATCTTGGATCCGTCACTAACAAGAATCAGAATAGCAGGGTATAAAATAGAGGGACGTACACAGGGTAAGAGGCATCAGCCAGGGTCGTATTCAGAATTGTTCAAGGATCGGACGTTTTTTACGAGTCAGATAAACATTTCTGGGGGGGGGGGTTGTGTGTTCGAACCCCCTAACCCCCATCCCCCTGAGTCTTTGAGCACTTGTAATTCAAGTTATAAAATAGAATTATGTTTCTGTTTCATTACTCCCCACTCCCCCAGACGAGATCCTTCATTCATGCCTCCTATAATGAATATTTTCAAACCATTAGACGCATAAACCAAAATGATCTAATGATTTCCATAAGATTCAGGATTAAGTAAATTAGTGTAGCAATTATTTACAACTAAGACTTACTCTGAAATTTGTTTTTTATCTAGATTGCAACAATAAACATTCGAAAAAATACGCCCTGAGCACAATACACATGCGAATCTGAGTAATTTGCCTATATTTACTGTTCCACCTGTAGTTTGCCTACATTAAATGCAGTAAAAACAGGTTTAGCTAATTAAAATATCAGCCAAAATTTTCAAAGGGGGCTGTTAGACTCGGAAGAAACAGAACCGTCAAACCTAAACCCATCAATAGTCCAACCGTCAACAGAGGCTGAAATTACTAAAACCCTGCCTGTGAATTAGCATTGAATCGCAACCGTTGAAAAATAAGCGAGTACAAAATACTGTCTGTCTCCAGTACAAGACATTATATGTCATTACAATGTAATAAGCAACGATTTAGATGGAATTCCAAATCAATGCCTAAAGCCTATCAAATGTGTTTATGATCTGCGAAAGCCCTCAAGTAATTTCGGTTTGGGTTG
The DNA here is from genome assembly GCF_032884065.1 of Artemia franciscana. NCBI lineage: Eukaryota > Metazoa > Arthropoda > Branchiopoda > Anostraca > Artemiidae > Artemia > Artemia franciscana. Next base: position 9,784,421 of record NC_088882.1, read on the forward strand.
ATACCATAACTTAATATCCAAAAATAGGTTCGGATTGAGACAATTTGCTGGGTTTGACAATTGTCATTAAGCGCCAGGGTTATCATCGGAAAATTTCTCGAAGGACATCTGTTCAAGGAAAAGGTATTTTGGAGCAGAAATGAAAATGTTTGGTGTTTCTGGCTCATCCAATAGGTCAATTTTTAAAACTGACCAGTCGTAGACAACCCTGCTTTCATTTTGAAATAGCTTTCAGAAAGCTATTCGTGAAGGTTTGGCAACTAACTTGTATTAATAAAATACAATTTACAGGAAGTGCCTTTAATGTATGTATTGAATCACCTTTTACAATGTCCTTTGAGCAGAAATAAACTTGACAAAAGAGACATTCACTGAAGATGGCACTGAAAATATATTTTTGCAATTTAGTTCACTGTTGCCAGTGCAGGACTTGTGTGCAGTGTAACTCCGCTCTCCGTAAATACCATTTCAAAATACCCCACAACAAAAAGCCTGTTCTAACGAGCAAAATGTTATACATCTTGTTGAATGATGTTCATTCTTACTATTATTCAGTGTTCTGTTGTGGAATCACGGTTGTGTATTGAGAACTAGCCAAACACAGAAAGGAGGACAAATCTCATTATTTAGTGTTCTGTTGGAGAATGACCTATTATTTAGCGTTCTGTCGGGGAATCGCTCTTATTTAATGTTATGTCAGGGAATCCATTATTTAGTGCTCTTCCTTTTTAGTGTTCTGTTGGGGAATCTATTATTTTGTGTTCTGTTAGGGAATCTCTACAGAAAGGGAGGACAAATCTCACACTAAACAAAGGAGGACAGATCGCACTGTTCAATGTTATCGTTTTTAATGTTCTGTTGGGATGTCTATTATTTAGTGTTCTATTGGAGAACACTACTATTTATTATTTAGATACTATTGCATAGATACTATATATGATGCTATTATTTAGTATCATGTCGGGGAATCTATTATTTTCTTATTAGTGTTATTTAGTGTTCTGTTGGGCAATCTAACATTTAATATTATGTTTGGGGATCATGGCTGTATAAGTGTTTTATACCGGTTAAATTCGAAAAGGAGGACAAATACAACTTTTCTATAAAAGGAGGCAGGACAGGAGGGTAGATGTTAAAAAGTAGGCATTGTCTCCCGAAAGGAGGACATCTGGTACCGTGTTAAGAGCCCGAACTACACCACAGTGAAATCTGTCAAAAAAGCCAGCATTTAGGAATGGTGGTTTTTTTCCTGATTATAGTACAACACTGTTTTAAAAGCAATAAAATTGCAGAAATTGGTTTGAAAAGTGTTTCAGTGTTTTTTTGAGGAACTGTGTTGACTAAAGAGGAATAGACAAACCCTTCCTGGGTAACTATATGTTATAGCGCCTATGATGAGTTCTTCGTCCATTGACGCACCGTAGAACCGGTTTCTTCGTTAGTTTCTTTCAGCTGACAGAAGACAAGTGACAGAATAGATGGAAAATATATATTTTTTTCTTTTTTTGGGGAGGGGGTAGGGGTAAAGTATTTGGACAGTGTGAAGTTTGAAAACAATTCTTACTTTACAATATGCAGAATAATTGTACCTAACACGTTTTGCGTGAAGACCCGCTACAGTTTACTTAAACATATTAATTTTGCGATATTTCATTGGGATTAATCAGAGAAACAGTTTCCACTTAGATGCAGAATTTAACATAAGCGCTATAAAATATAAGTACCCTTTGCTATAAAGAAAAAATAAGATAACATAATAAACAATAAAAAAATATAACTATGTACAGAGCCGTTCCTAAGGTTGGTGGTGCCCGGGGAAAATTGATTACAGCGCCCCCTCCTGACTGAAATATAAGGAAAAAAGCCGAATCAAAGTGAAAAACTGGATCAAAAAGGAGAATAACTAAATACAAAAAGATTAAAAAAACCACACAAACAATAAAAGATTCTCTTCAATCTTCTTCTTGACCTAAGCTGATTTCAATGAAAACTAACAAACTCATCTAACATAAATTTTCAAAATACGATCCGGTATGCCAGTTCATGGGAGATCAATTGATCAATGCTTCCTTGTCATTAACCATAAGACATACAGGAATCTGCTACCAATCGAGCAGCCAGAGTGATTAATACGCTTTAAACTCGTGCCTGTTGACTTTCAGTAGCAAACATCTTTCTACTTACTTAAATCATCTATGCAAGGTCAGAAGATCATAGAATAAATACAGCCCAGCCGTCAGAAATCAAAACACAACTAGGTTTCGAACTAATTCTCATATTTAATTATCGTTCAGTGGTCCCTCTTTTTTTAAACCCACCTCCACTCCTCTTAGTGACGACAACTTCGACAGAAAATTAACTTTAAATCTTAGACGTCACCTACACTCCTTAAAAAAATTAAATAACAGCCAAGCCAGACACACTTCAAACATCATGTGCAGCAAAAAAAAAAAAAAGAAAAAAAATACCTTTCCCGAAATAAAAGCCATCCTACCGCAATAGAAAGCCCTTCTCACGGTAGCCTTTCTAACCATTTCAGATCCTTTCAAAATGGTGGCCCGTCATGTCTCCAACACACAAAAAAGAAAAATCCCTTTATCCTCAAAAAGAAGAATAATGAAAAATAATAATCATTTAAGAAAACCAATAATTGTAATAAAAATAAAAGATTTACAAAAATAATATACACAATAATAAAAAAAAACATTAAAAACCTACTATGATAACTCTTCTAAATGCACCCCTTCAGTGGCCCCTCTTTAATCTATTACTTACAGTTACAGCTCACGATATTTCTTTTTATTTTTTATTTTTATAAATAGATTTTGAAACACTAAAGGCTTACTAAAGACATGCTAATCACTATATAATGATATAAATTAAAAAAAAAAGTTTTTTCGCGGGAAGTAAAGAGCGATTTTAAAACTTAAAACGGACAAAAGTTATTACTTCACAGCCTATATAATATCAATAAAACTAGCACAAATAAACCAACTGATTATGTTACCCTATGTTTCTAAGATTATAGAAAACTAGCGCTTTACTGAAAACACAAAAGTCAAGTATACAAAACAGGAATATTGATTTGGGAGTCAAAAGTGAGTATGTAGTCTGACAAAAATAAACTAATCTATAAAGCTTTTCATAGTTTCTACAGCACTTGTGACTCTAATAATTTCCAATATACAATTAAAATTATCTTAAAAATATAAGGGTAGACTTAAATATTTTTTCAATTGGCGTAAAGTAATTGAACAGCATACAGTATTATTGGATTGATTTATCAGGTAGCATTTTGGTCTCGTCAGCTATAATACCAATAGTGAGCAACACGACCTTAAATTGTAAGAAATATGCTTTAGTATTACTTGAAATGAAGATCATATAAGACATAATATGAACTCTGGAAATCCGATTATTTTTCTCTATACAACAGTGAATTTCAAGCTATGATGAAAATTCTAAGGCTAGTCTATAGTTTAAAAACTATCAAGATGGCTTCACCTCGAACTCATCTACAAAGTAATTATGACATGTCCTTTTCAGAACCAAAACGAAAGCCAGTCATTGAACTGAGCCATTGTGCAAAAGTGATACCAAATTAAACGAAAAAAAATAAATAAAGCAACAATCCTAAAAGGGATTGATAATATTTTTAATCTGTAAAATATGTGCTTGATTGGTCTGCTTTTATTATACCGAAAATCCTATATTGTTTTGTGTTTTTAGTAAAGCGCTAATTTCCTATAGTCCTAGAAATACAGGGTAACATAACTAGTTGGTTTATTTGCAGTAGTTTTATTTATATATATTGCATAGGCTGTGAAGTAATAATTTCTGTCTGTTTTAAGTTTTGTTAACTCCCCCGCAAAATAAAAATCCTGGTTACACCCTTGGTTGACTTGGAGTGATTTTCAGGTAAGACATTGAAATTTTGATAATAAAAACATCAGATTTAGTCAGAAAAGCTATTGTCATCCCTCTTTGGCCAAACGACAAGAAAGTAATTCCTAAATGGGGTGAGGAAAGGTTATAAGGAAGGATTTAAAGAGAATTAGAATCTCATGGGCAGTGGCGTGAATGAACGGAAGTTAGGGGTGAATGAGGCAAACCTGTACTTTCTAAACCCGAGGGGGGGATAGTTTTTTTTTCAAATTGAAAGCAGCAAAGAAACCACTTTTCAATGAAAATATTGAAAAAAAAAGTTTTAAAAATCTAGAGGGAGGAACAATGCTCCCAAATTGACGCCACTGATCATGGGAGGAGTTAAAGAGTGAATTCTTTGGGCATTGTGGTGGAGAAGGAGGAGCGTTCTTGGCCTCTCGCAGCTTAGTTGTGCAGCGAGTTGTGCAGGGAGAACTTGTGTATTCACATAAGCACACATGTATTCACATGTGTGTATTCACACATGTGTGTATTCACAATGTATTCACATGTGTATTCACAAATTCATATAAGCAAACCAATTGAAAGTTAACAAAATCCATGTTTTGGCTTAATAATACATTAGAAATAGTTTCACATATTTCGCTCCTGAACAGAGGAGAATTTTAGCATTTATTATTTATGCTATCGTCATTAACTGTATGCGTAAAATCAAAATCGGGCTTGCCAAATTACTTATAGCTATTCGTAAGACAAAAATGAAATTAGAAATCAACAAATTGCCACCTTTGAAACGGGTTGAGACATGGTAGCTGATAGGACCTAATCTTCAACATTTAGACAAAAAAATTGGCAACACTTGGTACCAGGGGCGGAGGAAGGGAATACGGGATTTGAAATCTACCGAAATTTTGTCTGGGTCGTAAAAACGTTTAAAATCAATAACGAATACTCTCGTAAACGAGAAATTAAGTAAACGAATAACATCACGGGTAATCTCGTTAAAATGAATAAAAATCAAGGACACGCCATTGGTTAATATATATTCAAAACAATTCGGTTCGAATTATTTTATGGTTATTTGCATTTTTTTTCTCTCTCTTTTGAAGTGTTTGCATTCTTTGTTGGTTTCTTTTTTTTGTGATATAGGAGAGGGGTCAAATTCCACCTCTCTGTCTACCCTTGTTAAAAGTTGTTCTTTTTTTGGCTCTGCTTCTTTAATAAAAAAATTAAAGGTTATATGAGGAAAAAATAAACAAAGCAAATTACGATATTTAAAACTTGGATGAGACAGTATAGTCAATAGTTTCTTAGAAGGGAATAAATCCTACAAACCTGCACAAAAACTTTTTTGCATTATTTTAATATATATATATATATATATATATATATATATATATATATATATATATATATATATAATATATATATATATATATATATATATATATATATATATATATATATATATATATATATATATATATATATATATATATATTATTTTATATTGTATGATTAATATTGTTATAAACTGTTGCGCTAGAAAAACATAGACATGTCTTAAATTACTTATCTAAAGGAAGGCAAAAAACAAAATTTGAAGCGAAGCATCAAACAGTTCGTGGTAACGAACCTCTAAGGAGCGACCCGGCTCAATAGTAACCGAAACTCTAAAAAATAGAATTTTGATACCAATAGTTACATAAAAAGAATCGCATTTTAATGCTGATTTTAAATATATAAGTTTCATCAAGTTTAGTCTTACCCACCAAAAGTTAAGAGCCTGAGAAAATTTGCCTCACTTTAGAAAATAGGAGGAAACACCCCCTAAAAGTTATACAATCTTAACGAAAATTCCACCATCAGATTCAGCGTATCAGAAAACCATGTGGTAGAAATTTCAAGCTCCTATCTACAAAAATGTGAAATTTTGCATTTTTTGCCAGAAGACAGATCACGGAAGCGTGTTTATTTGTTTTATTTTGTTTTTTTTTTTCCAGGGGTGATCGTATCGACTGATCGGTCCTAGAATGCCACGAGAGGGCTCATTCTAACATAAATTAAAAGTTCTAGTGCCCTTTTTAAGTGACCAAAAAAATTGGAGGGCACCTAGGCCCCCTCCCACGCTCATTTTCCCCAAAAGTCATCGGATAAAAAATTCTAACATAGCCATTTTATTCACCATAGTCGAAAAACCTAATAACTATGTCTTTAGGGACGACTTACTCCTCCGCAGTCTCCGTTGGAGGGGCTGCAAGTTACAAAATTTGACCTGTGTTTACATATAGTAATGGTTACTGGGAAGTGTACATACATTTTCAGGGGGGGTTTTTGGGTTTAGGGGGGAGAGTTGAGGGGGGGTTACGTGGGAAGATTTTCCACAGAGGAACTTCTCTTGGGGGAAGAGCATTTAAATAAAGGGGGCGCAGGATTCTCTAAAATTATTTGAAAAAACAATGAAAAAATAAATATGGAAAGTTTTTTCTACTGAAAGTACGGAGTAGCATTAAAACTTAAAACGAACAAAAATATTACGCATATGAGGGGTTTATCTCCTCGTTATACCTCACTCTTTACGCTAAAGTATTTTTTGTAATTTCAACTATTTATTCTACGGCCTTTGTGATTCAGAGGTCATTCTTAAGGAATTGGGACAAAATTTAAGCTTTAGTGTAGAGAGCGAGGTATCGACGAGGGTTGAACCCCCTCATATACGCAATAAAAGCATACGAATATAGAAGTTCGTTACGTAAGTTAATTCGCAAGTTACGTATTTTTTTTTACCAATGGAAATATTTGTAAAAATTTAAAAGTTCTAGTTGCCTTTTTAAGTAATCAAAACTTACTTCCGTCCATGGCGAATATTTGCTCTTCGCCCTGTCTGATGTTTGCCATCGTCAAGAACTCGGACAAGCTGTCGGACCAACGTATCTTCGGTCGGCCGCGAGGTCGCTTCCAACCAATTTTGATAGGGTCGAAGTAATAGATCATCTTTGCGGGTAGATGTGGTGGTATTCGAAGCAGATGCCCGAACCATCGTAAGGTTCGCTTGGCTGCTTGAGTCGAAAACCAAGACTGCTTTGTGAGCTGCAGAAGCTTCTCATTGCTGACGAAGTCGGACCATCGTAGGCCCTCAATCCTCCTCAGGCTCTTTGCATGAAATACGTCTATTTTCTTGAGGGTTGCAGCCGATGCTTGCCATGTCTCAGCTCCGTAAAGCATCACAAAGCCGACTAGAGCGTTGAAGATCCCCAGTTTCGTTGTGCGACTGATTTTTGGTTTTCGCCAGAGGTGACGATTCAGTCTATCCATGACAGAAGACGCTTTAGATAATCTGGCGTGCAGCTCAGGGAGAAGTGAGCCATTTGAAGAAATTATGGAGCCCAGGTAGGTGAAGTCTTTAACAAACTCGATGCTAGTGGTGCTGTCCAGGCTAACTGGAGAGTCAACAGCAGGAGAGGACGGGTTTAAGGCTATAATTTTAGTTTTGTTCCAGTTTATATGCAGTCCTACTTTGGCAGCCTCTTCTCGCAGAATTCGGAGCGCTTCCAGCAGCTGCTCCATGGAGTCCGCCAGAATGGCCAAGTCATCGGCAAAATCAACATCTGTGATGGTATGATCTCCGAATTTGAGCCTGAAGCTGAGACCTGAAGTGGTTTTTGTCGCAACGTAATCTATGATGACATTGAAGAGCTCTGGGGCCACTGCACATCCTTGGCGCACCCCTGTCGTGATTTAAAAGAACGGGCTGCATCGACCATTTACTTGTACACATCTCTCCGTCCCATGGTACAGTGCCTTGAGAAGTCCGCAATATTTCTCGGGTAGGCTAGTCAACTCTAGAATCCGCCAAGGAGCTGTTCGATCGACTGAGTCAAATGCAGCACGGAAGTCAACGAAGGCAATAAATGCTTTCTGTCGGAACTCTGTGGTCTTCTCTATTATTTGTCGAATCGTGAAAATCTGCTCGATGGTTGAACGATCCAACATAAAACCAGCTTGCTCCGGTCGCCGGATTTTTCGAATGATGCTCTGACATCGATCCAGCAGGACCATTGAAAACAGTTTGCCAGGGACTGACAGTAGGGTTATTCCCCGGTAGTTGGAGCAGTCGCTTCTTGAGCCTTTTCTCTTCCATAAGGGGATGATCACACCCTTTCGCCAATCCTCGGGAATTATCTCTGTTTGCCAGACTGTAGAGAAGAGGGTGTGTAGAAACAGGAACATTGCAGGACCTCCATATTTTAGCAGCTCTAAGTTTAAGCCGCAGATACCAGCAGCTTTATTATTCTCGAGTCTTTTTACTGCATGTCCAATTTCTGAGGGGCTGAAAGGCTCTTCTGGAGGAACATCTGTTCCAGGTCTTTGACTGCAAGGTTGGCTGGGACTATCATTAGGAGGCGCAGACGGACCAGTATTGTTGAGGAGCGAACAGAATTGGTCCTTACACCGCTCAAGACAAAAACCTTCGTCAGAAAGAAGTGCACCATCCCTGAACAGGACGGGACCCAAGGTGGGAGTTTTATTTTCAATTAGATCTCGGAGATGCTTGAATAGGGTACCCATGTCTTTCTTTTTTGCAGCTAGCTCAATTTCATTGGCTTTCCTTGCAACAAACTGGGTTCTATCCCGGTGAATGAGTCTGTTCCACACTCCATTGAGCCTTCGATATGTGGTCATATCCCCAAGTAGTCTTGCCTTCCGTCTTTGCTTTATGAGCAGTGTTTCATTAGTTAGCCACGATTTCTTTGGGTAACTCCTCTTGCCAAGCACTACTTGTGGTGCTTCGCTGATCTGCAATTTAAAATGATTCTAGAGATCTTCGCTGCTATTAAGTGAGCCAAGGGCGTCGAAGCGAATCAATATCTCGATACTGTACTTCTGGCGAGTATCTGGTTAATTTAGTTTCCCAATATCTGCAGCGACGGGTTTTCTTTCCGATCGTTGTGCATGGAGGCGAAGCCGAAGATCGGCGCACACAAGCCTATGGTCTGCGTTTCCAAGCTCTGCTGATCTGTAAGTTCTGCAGTTCTTCACCAATGATCTCCAGCGTTTGGAAATAATGACGTAGTCAATCATCTTCTTTGTATGACCGGCATTACTATACCACGTGTACTGATTAATAGTTTTGCATTGGAAGTAGTTGTTTGCAATGTAAAGGTCGTGAGATCGGCACAGTTCAAGTAAGCAGAGCCCATTGTCGTTAAGTGGGTCGGGGGATACAGGACCAACTGTGCCACGTCATACACCCATATCATCGCGCACTGTCGCATTAAAGTCGCCAAGGAGAACAGTTATGTCATGGGGGGGGGGTACTGTTGCAAGGCATCTGGAAAAAGCAGAGTAGAAATCCTCCTTAGTCGCATCATCAGAATCGTTGGTCGGGGCATAGCATACGATGACAGTCATCTTGCCATGCTTGTGTCCAAAGAGGGCCTTCATTAATCTGTCAGATACAGCTTCGTGTAAAAGTAAGGCCTTTCTCGTAAGGCTATTTAGTGCAAGGCCAACACCATTCCTTCTCGAGCTTCCTCCAGACCAGAGCAATGAGTCACTGTTACCTATTCGCTCTTCTCCACTTCCGGTAAGACGTGTTTCTGTAAGACCTGCAATTGACACTTGCTCTTGCAAAGTTCTTCAGAGAGTAGGTTCTTTGACGCAGGTGCACTCAGAGTCAAGACTTTCCAGGTGGCTATTCGTAGCCCCCTTCTGTCCATAAGGTTTAGTCTGTCAGTCTTTCTGACATCGTCAGCATGTCCATTGACGCGCGATGGTCGAGATCTTAAAAGGGAATCCGGGTCCGAGGCTATATTGTCACTTTTCGTACCACTTAATTTTCGGGTGGAGGGTCGCTAGCGCAACCGACCCTGTGACCTTGTGACAGCATAGTGGATACGAGCGTGCCACACTAATGAAAGCGCTCATGTTCGATCCCTACTGGCGCAAGAAATTTCTTTTTTTGGAGGCGAATGGAGTTCGTCCGGAATGAGGCAGACTCTGTCTGCTGACCATGTGCCTATGGATATGGGGTCCTCCCCTAACAAAACACTCCGATCAGGACGGCCGCAACCTCACGCAGCCTCCCTTGCTCCTTTTTCCTCAGAATCTTCCGATTAATTACAATTAATTAATATGCAAATTTCGTTTTAATTATTTATATCCAGAGAGCCAAGATCAAAACATGCATTAATTCAAAAACGTCCAGAAATTAAATAAAAAAAACAAGTTTGTTTAAATGAAAGTAAGGAGCAACATTAAGACTTAAAACGGACATAAATTACTCCGTATATGAAAGGGGCTTTTCCTCCTCAACGGCCCGCTCTTTACGCTAAAGTTTCTTACTGTTTTAAAAGTAGAGAGAAAGAGTCAAACTTTAGCGTAAAGAGCGACGCGTTGAGGAGGAAAAGCCCCTTTCGTATACGGAGTAATTTCTGTTCGTTTTAAGTTTTAACGTTTCTCATTACTTTCATTTAAAAAAAAACTTGTTTTTTTATTTAATCACCTTTAAAACTGGTTTAAATCAGGGTAAGTAATGATTATCTGTATTTTTATGTTTTGAAGCCATCTTTAGAACTAAATTTGGAAACAGTTTTTGCTTGCCATGCTTTGTAGTGTAGACTACTAACAGACAACAGAAATAAAGATGTTCCAAATCATCATAGTTATTTAAAAAACCAACAAAAGAAAAACACAAATTACTATCTTTAAAACTGGCTTAAAAGGAATTTGCATAAGACCTTAACTTCAAAAAAAGTTGGGTACCAATTTTTGAGTCAACATTTTATGATAAAAAAGAGAGGTTAATATACAACAGGAATAAACATACATAGTAAATTAATTATAGCCATCAACATTAAGATAAAAAATAAAGCACCGTATTTAAAACTGGTTGGGGTGGGGTTGCTAACAATATCTTTCAAACTATGCTAGCCAAAATGATTGCGATAATACTACGCAGTATTCTGAAGAACTATAGAAATAAAGACGTTAAAACGTTTTCATATAAATCCTTAGAAGTGCTAAAACAGGTGGCACAAACCCTCTAAGTTATCAATTCTATTATGTAAATTTTACAGGCTTTGTTGAAAAATAATGAATGAACTTTGAAATTTTCCTGTTAAATATTCTATAAAAAATCTATTGTAGTTAGTGAATAAAAAATGTTGAGAAAATACTAGAAATACATGAACTATGTACATTCACTATAAGTGCTTGTGTCGCTTTTTGTTGAGGCATACGAGCTTTCACAACGTGTTGCAAATAATCTTTGTTGAAACACGCTACTTATGTCGAGTACTTTCAACCTTTTCACCATTTCACCATTCACCCTTTCACCTTCTCTTTAAAGAAAATGAATGCTTTAGCTAATTACGGTTCGTATCGTCAACCATTTCTGATAATGGTGATGAAATAGGGGAAGGTGAATTTGAACGACCTACGCCCTGGCCTTCTAGTTAGATATTTGTCTGTCTCTCACGTATCAGGTTTTTTGCTGAATACCATCACTTAAATCGTACATCATTAGCTGGTAAATACCTTTACCGGGATTGAGATGTAATCTACATTTAACAGACCAGAATTGAAGACAAAAACAAAGTTAAAACCAAGCAAGAGCTGAATACATGCCTTTCCCATAATCAATTCATTTTAACAAGGCTAACAATAAATTAAACTGATAAGAATCGGAAACCTAAAAACGGATTAAAAGGAATTCAATGTTATGACCATAAAGACTCAAGAGACAAAATCTACCAAATAAAACCTTAGACGCGCAATTACTGTCAATAGCGCTTGTCTTCCCAGTATTTTCACACTGTTATACAAGAACGTATACTACAGAGGATCCTTCCTATTGCAGACGTAAGAGACCACTTACATCGCATTTCAGCGTTTTGTTATTTTCTTCATGAATAACCCTACATAGCCGTCACAGGTAAACAGGAAGGGGTGCGAAAGCACAGGATGGTTGCCCCCCCCCATTGTACTTCCTGGATGAAGGGCCAAGAAACGGAGATCAGCACCACCGGTAGGGACTGTAAAGTCTAATGCCGTATTCTTTACCTTTACCTTTTAACCCTACATAATAGAATATTTCAACGCATGCAGATTTGCGTTTTTCCAGGAAATATTAGCAAAAATCGCCCGCAATCATATTTTTGGAATCTTTCCGAAAATATTTATAAAACTAAAATAAATTAGCAAAAATCAAAAATATTAATTAGTTATATCTGTATATATATAAAAATAAGTTGTCTGTGTGTGTGTGTGTGTCTGTCGAGTGACGTCATGTTTGTGTGTCGAATGACGTCATGTTTTCGACTGACGAAATTACAGACCGGGACACAAATGACGACCGGGACACCGGCACATAGGGAATATAAATGACGACCGGGACACTCAAAGAGAGAGCGACCGGGACACAAGGAATGTTCGATTAGCAATCACCATCAACAAAGCACCGGGACACAAATGACGACCGGGACACAGGGAGTATAAATGACGACCAGGACATAAGTAAAAAAAACTAAAAAAACTAAAAACTAATAAAAAAACTAAAAGAGCTAAAAAACTAAAAAATCTAAAAAAGAAAAAAAATAAAGAAAGGGAAAAAATGAAAAATAAAGGAGAAAAACAAAATTAAAAAAATAAAAATAAAAAAAACTAAAAAGAAAAAAGGGGAAAAATACAAAAGTTTATTTCATCATATACCATTTCAAAAACGAATGTATATACAGACCGGGACACCGGGATACAAATGACGACAGGGACACAGGGAATATAAATGACGACCGGGACACAGGGACACAACTACAACGGGGACGCCGGGGGTACGGGGGATATATAAATGACGACGGGGACACAGGGAATGTTCGATTAGCAATCACCATCAACAAAGCTCAAGGGCAATCATTAGAATCATGAGGTATAACTAATAAAACTAAAAAAAGGTAAAAAACTAAAAACTAAAAAAAAGACCAATTCAAAAACGAATGTATATACAGACCGAGACACCGGGACACAAATGACGACCAGGACACCGGGACACAAGGAATATAAATGACGCTCGGGACACTCAAAGAGAAATCACAGACTGGGACACCGGGACACAAATGACGACCGGGACACAGGGAATATAAATGACGACCGGGACACAGGGACAAAACTACAACGGGGACGCCGGGGGGCCCAGGGGGATATATAAATGACGACGGCGACACAGGGAATGTCGATTAGCAATCACCATCAACAAAGCTCAAGGGCAATCATTAGAATCATGAGGTATAGATTTGAATACGGATTGTTTTCCCATGGACATTATACCTGACAATCTATTTATATGCACAGACACTGACAATGGGACAGCAAAGAATGTTGTATATTCGCAAGTTTTACGTAGTTAAAAACATATATATATATATATATATATATATATATATATTCACAGGTGGGACATAGGGACACAACTACAATGGCGCGTAACTAATATGGCGCGTAACGACTTACGCGCGCGGGGGGGCTTGGGGAAGGGGTGCGAGGCGCCCCCACCAACTAGGTGTTGGGGTGGCGAGAAGCGCCACCCCAACAGCTAGTTAAATATTATAAAAAATTAAGTTAAAATTAAAAATTATATTATAAATATTGTATTATGTTAAATAAAATATTAAATATTAATCGAAAATTAGCAAAAATCGTCCGGAATCTTAAGTCATTTCGGTTTTATGTAAAAAGCATGATGTGGAAGCTAAAGGATATGACAGACATAGCGTTTTACGAGCGTAAACGTGAGAATGACAGGCAGACTTTTTCACATAAACGTAGCGTATTCTTGGCAATTTATTTCTTACATACGGACATTCAGCGAAGACCATTGTCTGGCAGAGCCATCAAGCAGCAAACAAAGTCAGATAGGAAGTATCTCTAGAAGTCTTAAACTGAAAAATTCTGAATTTCTGGGTGCTTCTGATTCAGGGTGCTAGTGCTTTTGATTCTGGGTGCTTCTGATTAAATACAATTTGCCCCCCCCCCTGAAAAAACATGCTTACGTGCTCGATAGGGTGTATAATCCTACAATCTATTCCTGTTATTATTGATCAAAATATGTTCGTACTTAAAAAATTTTCAAAGGGTGGAAGGGGGCAACAAAAACTATTTTAGCTGTCCTCAAAGTTATTAAACCGTTTTCCTCGCATAACTTTGTTGACTTTATCCCTGTCGGTGAAAATTTGAACTTTATTTTACTTTTTTAAGACAGTCCAAAAAATTCAGCCAATAGCAGAAGACAAAATATGTTCGTACTTATAAATTTTTCAAAGGGTGGAAGAATTTTTCAAACATTTTTTTTCAAAGAATTTTTTCAAACTATTGCGTGAGGGAAAAGAGTTTGGAAAGAAAGTTTTAAAAAAATATCAACTCGTTTGAATTATATAAAACTAACCCATTGTTCGACCCGTTGACCAATTGAACTTAATTTTTTTATACAAGAGCAAGATACTGCCATTATATAAGCATTATTCCTGCCAATGACCACATGATGTAATGTCCATAACAGTTTCCATCTCTTCTGGAAAAGTTACTTTTATATATGCACACAGAAGGATGGGAATCGGAGTCCCACACCTGAAACATAAGATCCCAAAATTTTTGTGATCTCCCTGTAAGTTCCAACATCTACCATATGTTACTGTTTAGGCTTTTCGAGCCCCTTTCGAAAAATACACCAATATACTCAAAAGATCTCTCAAACTTAAAAGTCAGACTAAAAAACGCTCAAAATGAGAACGCTAACCCAGAGAGAAATCCTAGATCTAAAGCTGGCGCAAAATACTCTCATATTAGATAAATATGACTGTTTTTAACAAAAAAAAAAGGAAAAAGAAAAAAAAAAAAAAAAAAAGAAAAAAAAGAAAAAGAAACACAATATTTGCCCAGCCCTTTGGGCAAGACCTTATGTAAGCCTATCAATCTATACGAAATATATAGGCCTACAAATGAAAGATAATAGAAAAAATGCTATGTACTGACCTGTAGGTAGACTGAAACTACTGCTTTTTTGTTGCTTTTTTTTAAACCAAATTTTATATATATATTTTTTTTTACTTACTTGCTTTTCAACTGCTTTCTTTTTATTGCCATTTGGATGATGTCTATGATAATGTATCCTATCATAATGTACACCATTTGACGATGTCGTCATTGACGTAAAACTCGATGACGTTCCCTGAGACACAACACTCATTGTTTCACTAAAATTCTGGTATCCTGGTTCATTTGAACTAATATAAGTCATCTCCAACTCATCACCATTGCGCGGAATGGATATGCCAGAATCGCCAGCTTCAGATATACTATTTAATCGATTGATGGCGTGATTATGAGTTCCTTGGGGGGTACACATTGCTTGTGATGACACTGATCCTTTCCTTACTTTGGATCCCCTCATAATCAGGAGTACTTTCAGAACATTCAGCTTTTCAATCGCTCTAACGACATTTTTAAATAAGCTTGGAGGCTATGCTCTGATCAAGGGCGAATCCAAGATTCTTGTTCAGGAGGAGGTTTTTTTTCAGGGCGGAGGTTTAAAACTTTAAAAACAGTTTGCATTTTTACGTTCTTACGAGTTGGACAAACCTTTTTTGGGGAGGGGTTCAAACCCTAAACCCACTGGATGCGGCCTTGGCTATGAATATTCTAATTAGCCTATTCTAAATATGAATGAAAAATTCATACAATTATTTTGTTGGCTTTAGTTATATGACAAAATCATTTGTTGAAAAACCTTAATGTTCAACCGCAAAAACAGGAGCACCAATTAAGGGGGAGATACCACAAGTAGAGAAAAATATTGGTACTTTCATTTAAAAATTGGATAAAAAATATACAGCCACTCCCCGGGTTTTATTACCCCCCCCCCTCTAAGTTTTGAAAAAATCCTTTTGTTAGTATTTTCATAAAAAAACTGAAGGTACTTTCTCGTTAACTGATCACCACAACTTTTTTGACATGTAATTCCGTTAACTCACAACCATTAACGTTATAGTTCTGAATATAGTTTAACTGATTATTAAAATATACGTGAACATGAAAAAAAAACGGAAAACCCAAACGTGTCCATAAAAAAATAATTCAAGAAGAAAACCTAATCTGGCATTACATCCTTTGCAAGCATAAGAATGTTCATTGCTGATTTAAATGCGGACGAAAACGGATACTGGACTGACCAAAAGATGACTCTGCTCGTATCGAATACTAATAAAGAAAAAGGTAAAACAAAAATGAGGTACTGGCCTTTATAGTCCTTACCAGCGCTGCTGATCTCTATTTCACAGCCCTTCTGCCAGAAGATCCAGTAAAGGGTTGGGGCAAGTCATCCTGGACTTTCGCACACCCTTCCTGTTTACCTCCCCAAAGATTTCTCTAGGTACCCTTTTAGATATGGGTTGACGCGGGCTGAGTCGCGCCACTGACACCCATTCCAAATCAAGTATAGCGACACAAGGTCTCGAAACCCCTATCCTCACGGACAAATGATTTCAAGTCTATCTTGTTAACCACTCGGCTAGGACGCTGTTTACCTGATAAACCGAACATTCGACACACTAAATTAACGGAAAAGTTCCAAATCGAGAAGGCAAAATTTTCCCCGTCGCTAAATTGTTAAAAAAAATATGTCTCTTTTGTATCCATAAAAGCAATTGAAAAATTCAGCACCCCCCCCCTTTCGCCTGACTTTGTGAATTGATGTCCCTGCTAAACAGACAAGACATTACTCAGCTTCCAGATGGATCAGTTATCAATTAAGTATATAGTTTTTATACGTTCGTTTTATAATCCGTAAGATGTCAATCACAGAGGAAAAATTACTAGCTTTAAAATCAAAAGAAATCCTCAAACTATCAAAACTCGACAGGCCAGTTTTTTCTGAAATCCTTCATAGACAAGAAGTAAATTATAGAGCAAAGATTTAACTGCATATAAATAAACACTTGAGCCTAGAACCTAGCCTTTAATGACATTCAAAATTACTATTCCGCGGCTAACGAAGGGATGAAAATTGACGAAGGAAAAATCAAGGAGGGTTTGAGTTCTGTCAAATTCGAAGTTACATTAGTATGCGAAAAACGGATACTAATCCTTCCCTTTGGCGAGCGGCTTTTATGCTAATTTTGTATACAAATAAAACAGGCTTTTTAAAAATCGAAGTAACATCCCAAGTTTTGATAGTTGTACCGGCGTTATGCGGCATTTTTCTCTGGTAAAACTAAAGTTGTTCCCCATCCTCATAAACTCAATATTTGATCCATTCATTTTCTAGTATCTTACTTGGTTATCGTGATCAGGTGTCAAAATTTTAACTACAGAATTCAGACAGTTTTTGGCGAAACATAGAAACTCGTAAATATAAGTACTAGGCTAAAAGACAAATTTTACATTTACCATGTCATAGGTGATTCGCGAAACCCATAACTTTAAGTAACACAAAGCTGAGTCCATGTTAAGAGACCAATTTTTTAAATTTCTTATAGGGGGTGTGCCTTCCGGCTAATCATAGGGGGGAGTTCATTTAAACCTCCCCCCCCCTCCGTTTTTTGTATGTACTATGAACACCTATGTTTCAACACTGACTTGTATAGACATAATTATATTGAAATTTGATTCTAGACACGCATAATATTCTTTTTAGTTTCTGTGTATGCAAATGGCTAGACTGAAATGTGCTAACAATATTTACAACAACAACAATATAGGAAAATCAAAGACATTTTAAAAAAAGCTTAATTTTTTTCTTGGGGGGGGGGGCAAGTGTAAGTGCCCGGATCAAAAAGCAGAGAAATTTATAAAAGGTCATGTTCATGGGCTACTATCTTCCTTGCTCATGTATTATGTTACACATGTTAGAGTTACAAACTTATAGAATTACAATTTGTAACCTTGATTGTTTTTTTTTTTTATTATTATTTGAAGGTTTGAAAAAATGAAAAGCTAGAGTATGGAATAACTGCTTATTTTAATTTTTAGGTCAGATTGGCTTCACAATTACTTTATTTAAGTCAAATAGTCCAAAAAATACTTTTAATTATATTAGTTTTAATAATATTTTTTACGTCATTAATCCAATTTTTTTATGGAGATCTCTTTACAGGATGCGAAGCTAAGACTTGGTCAAATGGTTTGACTCTATAATCCAAAAAAGAAGAGTAAACATATTTGGCCTCTGAACAGCTCATAATAGTCTTGCCTTCGGCCACTCTTTCCTGCATTTCCATCACCTAATAATATGAGTCAGTCTCATTATACAGATCAAACAGTTCGTGGTAACGAACTGTAAGTAAGGAGCAACCTAGCTAAATAATAACCGAAACTCTAAAAAAACTGAATTTTGATACCCATAGATAAATATAAAAAATCGGATTTTTATGCTGATTTTAAATATACAAGTCTCATCAGGTTTAGTTTTACCCATTAAAAATTACGAGCCTGAGAAAATTTGCCTTATTTTCAAAAAAGGGAGATATACCCCCCTAAATGTCACATAATCTTAATGAAAATGGTATCATCAGATTCAGCATATCAGAGAACTTTACTGCCCATTGTTTACATAATAGTATTGGTTATTGGGAGGTGTACAGACGCTTTCAGAGGATATTATTTCTGGTGGTGGGGAGTGGGGTTACGTCAGAGGTTCTTTCCATGGAGGAATTTATCATGGGGGAAGAGAATTTCCATGAAGGGGGCGCTGATATTTCAAGCATTATTAAAATAAAACAATGAAAAATTAAATAAAAAACTTGTTTTTTCAACTGCAAGTAAGGAGCAGCATCAAAACTTAAAACGAACAGGAATTATTACGTATGTGAGGGGGTTCATCCCCTAGTCAATACCTCCCTCTTTACTCTAAAGTTTTTTAGTACTTTCATAAGAGCTATTTATTGTAATTAAACGGCCTTTGTGATTAAGGGGTCATTCTTAAAGAATTGGAACAAAATTCTAACTTTAGCGTAAAGAGCGAGGTATTGACTAGGGGGCGAGCCCCCCTAATATACGAAATAAAAATACATGAATATAGATGTTCGTTACTTAAGTTAATTCGTAAGTTACGTATATTTATTACTAATAAAAAAGTTCGCAAATAAAATTAAAAGTTCTTGTGGTCTTTTTATGTAACCAAAACAATTGGAGGGCAACTATACCCCCTCCTCTGCCCCCTTTTTTCTCAAAATCGTCCAATCAAACTTCGAGAAAGCCAATTAGCAAAAAAGTAAAATTAATAGGCCTATGCAAATTTTGTTTTGATTATTCATGTGCGGTGTGCAAAAAGGTGAGTCAAAACCTGTATTTATTCAAATACGTTTAGAAATTAAATGAAGTAACAACTCAGTAAGGTGCGACATTAAAACTTAAAAAGAGCAGAAATTATTCCGTATATGAATGGGGCTACCCCCTCTTCAACACCTCGCTCTTTACGCTATAGCTTGACTCTTTCTCACAGCTCTAATTTTTGAAACAGTAAAAAACTTTAGCGCAAAGAGTGAGGCGTTGAGGAGGGGACATTCCCTTTCATACAAGGAATAATTTCTGTTCGTTTTAATGTCGCTCCTTACTTTCAGTTAAAAAAACTTGTTTTTTTATAGTAGTTATTTATTATTGTTTTACGACTTAACTTACAGGCACAAACTTATCACAAGCAAAACATATTCTTAACTAGCGTAGTATCCAAAATTAATAATTAACAAATTATCCATAATTAATTGGGAAACTGATTGTTTGAAAAGAAATCGCACATTATTTACTTCCATTCTGCAGCAATCCGAATATCCTAAGTTTTCAGATCATTGCGTATATTAGCACATTTTAAATGATTGAAAAGCTGAATATTCGAAAAAAAGCACGCACTGTTTACTAATATTTCATTACAACTGTTATATCCACTTTTGTGTACGATGGTAACTTGTTAACTTGGTACTATCAACATGAAAGTTAAAGGTAGACTATTCAATCTACCCATCAAAAGTGAAGAGCCTATAGGTACAAAGTGATACCTTTACCCGGCCACTTCACCTGTACTTGTCTCTATATATCTGATGCAAGGGGTTGCCCACTGTCTGTTGTAGGCGAATTCATGTCTCCGATTATGCATCCTGTCCTGCTTCACCCGCTTCTGATCCAAGCACGGGAAAAACAATTTTGTTCGTGGGGTAATAATAAAAACAATTTAATAAATATGAATAAGAAATGCCTGAAAAATTTAGAGTTGAAGTATGGACTGACCCAGCAATTCCTCCCCTCGCATACATCCCTGCTCTGATCCTACATCAAGTCGTCTGCGGTAATTCCAAAGGTGCTATAGGTCATTTTATGCAAAACTGATATTTACATCCCACCTACTTGTTAAAAGGAATATCCCAGATATATTGGCCCAATCTTGTTTTCCTGCACATTGTTTGGTTTTTAAATTTCCCGCTTTCCAATGGAATTATGTTGCGTAGAGGCGCGGACATAGGGGGACCAAGGGGCCCAGGACCCCTGAAATCCTTAATTTTTCCAAGTTTCTGAGCACTTCTAATTCAATTTATCAAATAAAAGTTGATTTGTTTTATTATTGCCTCGCTCTCTCCGAAAATATGTCATACGCTTTTTGAAAAATCGCAACTAAAGCATAAGGTGTAAAAAACAAATTAAAGTTTAAATCATCTAGGCTTAAGAGAGGATCTGTCCATAGGGGGTTCAAGTTTCAAAATTTCACAAAAATATCAAGTATTTCGATTTTGGCTTTTGTTTCTTCTAGAGAGCGAAAAGCATTCCTCTCAAGAGATTAATTCTTAACCTGATTAAATAAAAAATAGTATTTTTTTAACTGAAAGTAAGGAGCGACATTAAAACTTAAAACGAACAGAAATTGCTCCGTATATGAAAGAGGCTGTTCCCTCCTCAAAGCCCCGCTCTTTACGCTAAAGTGTGATTTTTTTCTCAAATCCACTTTTTAAAACAGTAAAAAACTTTAGTGCAAAGAGCGGGGCGTTGAGGAGGGAACAGCCCTCCTCAACGCCCTCCTCATAACCGGAGCAATTTCTGTTCGTTTTATGTTTTAATGTCGCTCCTTACTTTCAGGTAAAAAAACTTGTTTTTTATTTAATTTCTGAACGTTTTTGAATTAATACGTGTTTTGATTTTGGCTCTCCACACATGAATACTTAGAAAGAAATTTGTATATATTAATAAAACATACGTAACTTCCGAATTAACTATTGCAACGAACTTCTATATTCGTATATTTTTATTACGTATTTGAGGGGGTTTGCCTCCTATTTAATACCTTGTTCTTTACGTTAAAGCTTAAATTTTGTCCTATTTCTTTAATGATCCCTGAATCACAAAGGCCGTAGAAGAAATAGTTGAAAGTACTAAAAACACTTTAGCGTAAAGAGCAGGTATTTAGGAGGAGATGAAACCCTCATATGCGTAATAATTTTCGTTCGTTTTGTTTTAATACTGCTCCTGAATTTCAGCTGAAAAACTTTTTCATATTTATCTTTTCATTGTTTTTTGTTTTAAAAAATATTAGAAAATCCTGCGCCCCTTTCATGGAAACTCTTTCCTCCCATGGCAAATTCCTCCATGGAAAGATCCTCCCATGTAACCCACTCCCCTCAACCTCCCTCCCTATCCAAGAAACAAATTTCCCTGAAAACGTCTGTACACTTCCCAATAACCATTACTATATGTAAACGCTGGTCAGAGTTTGTAACTTGTAGCCCCTTCCCCGGGGACTGTGAGGGAGTAAGTCGTCCCCAAAGACATAGTTATTAGGTTTTTCGACTATGCTGAACAAAACGGCTATCTCAGAATTTTGACCCGTTGACTTTGGGAAAAAATGAGCGTGGGAGGGTGTCTAGGTGCCCTCCAGTATTTTTGGTCACTTAAAAAGGGAAAGTTAGTGACTGTGGACAAACCCTTCCCTACTTTCAGAGCGTTCAAAGTTAAATTTTTTTTTCAGCCTCAAGTAGAAGGGGAGTACCCAGGAAGCATAACTTTTAACATTTTCAATTTATACGCTCTAATACAATGCCTCTAAGCCGGTATTAGCTTGTATGGACCTACTTGTGTTTCTGGTGCTGTCTATATCCCAAGGTACACAAAAAGGACTGCGCATCTCATAACGTTGCTATTTTATACGCTTTAATACAATGCCTCTAGGCCGGTATTAGCTTTTACGGACCTACTCGTGTTTCTGCTGCTGTTTATATTCCAAGGTACACAAAAAGGACCTGCGAAACTCGTGTTTCTGGTGCTGTTTGTTTCAAGGTACACAAAAAGGACCTGCGAAACTCGTGTTTCTGGTGCTGTCTATGTTCCAAGGTACACAAAAAGGACTGCGCAACTCATGCTGTTGCTATTTTATACGCTCTAATACAATGCCTCTAGGCCGGTATTAGCTTTTACGGACCTACTCGTGTTTCTGGTGCTGTTTATGTTCCAAGGTACACAAAAAGGACCTGCGAAACTCGTGTTTCTGGTGCTGTCTGTGTTCCAAGGTACACAAAAAGGACTGCACAACTCATGCTGTTGCTATTTTATACGCTCTAATACAATGCCTCTTAGCTTTTATAGGCCTACTCGTGTTTCTGGTGCTGTCTATGTTCCAAGGTACGCAAAAAGGACTGCGCAACTCATGCTGTTGCTATTTTATAGACCCTAATACAATGCCTCTAAGCCGCTGTTAGCTTTTATGGGCCTACTCGCGTTTCTGGTGCTGTCTATGTTCCAAGGTGCACAAAAATGACCTGCGAAACTCGTGTTTCTAGTGCTGTCTATGTTCCAAGGTACACAAAAAGGACTGTGCAACTCATACCGTTGCTATTTCATACGCTCTAGTACAATGCCTCTAAGCCGGTATTAGCTTTTATGGACCAACTCGTGTTTCTAGTAATATCCTTGTTCCAAGGTACACAAAAAGGTCCTACTGCGCAAATCATGCTGTTGCTCATGAAAATAAATCGTACAAATTGTTACTTAACAAGCACTTCTTTAAGGGACTTTTTGTAGTTCAGAAGATCGAAAAATAATACTTGAAGTCAATTATATTTAATAATTAAATAACAAACTTTTTGCGACTTGTACTATTCAGCTAATTATAAGAAATTTATTTGTTATAAGTGATAAAATTCATTGACATGTGATAAGATGAACGTCAGCGCTTACAAAGATCTCTAACGGAGCAATAAGCTATTGAGCGTATCTGATCACAGGAACAGTTGAGAAGAGGCAAAAGGAAGATGTACCATAAATTTAGGCTGAGATCTCAGAGATTTCATAAATAAATATATTTATACTTTCTCGAGGGTGAGGACTCCCTTCGGGCACACACCAGAAAATACTCTTTGGCCCTCCTCCAAACTTATCACAGTTATTTTCTTAGGTATGGTGTAAACCATCACGCATTTTAGGTCCTCTTATGAGATCACATTCCCTCATCTGGAAATATAATCTTAGATGAGTGTAGCTCTCCTAAAGAAGATAAATTCATCCCTTTCTACCTTCAAAAGGAGTCAATTTTATTTGAAATTTGTCACCTTTATGTATAATATACATAATCTAAAATGAAAGCATAGTCCTGATCAATTGTTGCAAGGTATTATATAGAAATTTACCTAAATATGGGATTGGCTCCGGAAGATTTGAAATGGGTAATGCATGTAAGAAGGAATTTTATGCCTCTTGGAGAACGTAAGAAATATTTAGGGAGAAATAGATTGAGGGATGGTCCTTACAGTTGCCCTATGTGTGGAGAGATGGATGAGTCTTCGCATCATTTTTTAGGGGATTTAGGGAGTTGAGGGAGTTGCGCTTGGAAATATTTGGTAGGGAGGTCGGGGGGGGATTGGATTTTGGAAATTTTGAGAAGTAGGTGTTACTTAACTATAAATAATATTGGATAGTTCGTCCGGGTAGGTATGAGGTATCGAGATGATTTTCTTAAATAATTAGTTTTAATGTCTTTTCAGTCTATGTTTTGTAACTGTATGTCTTTTCAGTCTACGTTTTGTTACTGTATTTTTTCGTTTGTTTTGTGTATGTCACCATGGCCCAATTGGGCTTTGTTGTGAATAAATCTATCTATTATCTATCTATCTATCTATCTATGACATTTCTTGTCAAGCATATTCTCAGCATACTTGGTCGATTAGCTTAACCCCTTGCCCATGCCTTATTCGGTTATATCTCCTTTCCTCCCACGTAAAAGCAGGTAGGGTAGGAATATCGACAGCCCAAAAAATGTATAAAACACAAAATTTTTAGCCCTCCAATAAAATTTATGCCCCGTAACATACTACTACTACTACAACTAATAATTCACTGCAGTACCAAGCCACCTGAGACCAACACACCAACGCAAGCTCCTCCGCCATCCCAATCGATTTAAAACCTCCCTCTTTACACCTTCCGAAGAAGTTCCCATTTCCCTTAAGTATTTCCTCGCGACATTTTCACACCCCATTCGCAAGTGAATTGCTTTTCGTTTGTCCGACAAGAATTATCTTTGGCAATCTGACATTCTTCATCCGCAGAACGTGTCTTTGAGTATAGCGACTTTGGAAATATTGTGTCCCGAGTTTTGCCATGATGCAGCCAAGCTATCAAACAGTTATATATAGTTATATAACTATATAACTATATATATAGTCAAACAGTATATATATATATATATATATATATATATATATATATATATATATATATATATATATATATATATATATATATATATATATATATATATATATATATATATATATATATATATTGATATAATAAATCTTGTCCCGAGTTTTGCCATGATGCAGCCAAGCTATCAAACAGTTCGTGGCAACGAACTGTAATTAAGGAGCGACCCGGCTCAATAGTAGCCGAAACTCTAAAAAACGGAATTTGATACCAATAGATAGGCTACATCAAAAGAATTGGAATTTTATGCTGATTTCAAATAAACAAGTTTCATCAAGTTTAGTCTTATCCATCAAAAGTTAAGAGCCTGACAAATTTGCCTTATTTAAAAAAAAGGAAAACATCCCCTAAAGTGGTAGAATCTTAATAAAAATCGCACCATCAGATTCAGCGCATCAGAACACCCTAATGTAGAGGTTTCAAGCTCCTATCTACAAAAATATGGAATTTTGTATTTTTTGCCAGAAGAAAGATCACGAATGCGTATTAATTTGTCTGTTTTCCCAGGGTTGATCGTATCGATCCAGTGGTCCTAAAATATCGCGAGAGTGCACAATCAGACGGAGTTTAAAGTTCTAGTGCCCTTTTTAAGTGACAAAATAGGAGGGCAACTAGGCTCCCTCCCATGCTCATTTTTTACCAAAGTCACCCGATCAAAATTTTTAGATGGCCAATTTGTTCGGCATAGTCGAACATCTTATAACTGTGTATTTGAAGATGACTTAATCCCCAAGAGTCCCCGGGGGAAGGGCTGCAGGTTATGTTCTTTGCCCATTGTTTATATATAGTATTGGTTATTGGGAAGTATACAGACGTTTTCAGGAAGGTTTTTTCTAGTAGGTTGGGTCGGGGGGAGGAGATTACATGGTAGGGACTTTTCATGGAGAATATTTTGATTGGGGAAGGGACATTTCTATGAAGGGGGCGCCGGATTTCCCGGCATTTTTTAAAAAACGACCAGGAATTAAAAAAAAACAAGTTTTTTCAGCTGGAAGTAAGAAGCAACATTAAAACTCAAAACTAATAGAAATTGTTACGTACATGAGGGGTTCGCCCCCTATTCTACTTAAACGACCTTTGTGATTCAGGGTCATTTTAAAAGAATTCGAACTTTAGCGTAAAGAGCGAGGTATTGACTAGGGGGTGAAGCTTCCCCTCAGGGTGTTTTTTCACAGTTAAAAAAAAAGTTTGGAAGAATAGAAAGATAAGTCTGCAAACCAAGATTAGAATATTGGAAGCTACAGTGATGAAGGCGGTCCGAAAAGCAGATGAAAATTTACTAGATGTTTTCCAGAGAAATTGCCTACGGATTGTTCTGGGTACCCGGCTGACTGACCGTATTTCAAACAGTAGGTTGTACGAAAAATGTGGTTCAATCCCGCTTTCTAGGGCTATAATGAAAGAAAGGTTAAGATGGCTAGGCCACGTTCTGCGGATGAAGGATGACAGATTGCCAAAGATTGTCCTTTTTGGCCAACCGTCTGGGCTACACGAATAGCAGGTCGTCCTTGTCTGGTATGGGAGGATGTCATAAATAAAGATTTAAAGGAAATGAGGAGTAAGAAGTAAAGAAGGAGGGCCTTGAATAGATTAGGTTGGAGGAGGAGCGTGCATAGCTGTGTTGGCCTCAGGCGGCTTGGTGCTTCGGTGAGCTATTAGTAGCAGTAGTAGTATGCATTCTTAAATGAGTGGAATAATTGGGTTGAAACTTGGTGTTTATGACCGTTTCTATCAGAAGAACATGGGAGGGAGGGTTGGAGGAGCAATATATTATGTCTCCTTTAACATTAAACTATTGAACATTGATCAGCATTGAACTATTTACGATGGCATTTCAATCCTATGGGGTCGCTCTCTCGCTCTCTCACTGTCTCTGAGAGAAAGAGAAAGAGGGAGAGAGAGAGAGAGAGAGAGGAGAGAGAGAGAGAGGAGAGAGAGAGAGAGGAGAGAGAGAGAGAGAGAGAGAGAGAGAGAGAGAGAGAGAGAGAGAGAGAGCGACCCCTCGGGATTGAATTGCCATCGTAAACAGTTCAATGTTGCTCTCCTGAGAGATCAAATGTATTCACTCTTTTCTATAAATAGTTAATGTAGCCCCGAAGCTTGGATTAATGTAGCCCCGAAGATGGATACACTACCATGGACTATTTCTTGACACAAAAATTTTTTTGGAGGAATTGCATCAATTACCTAATCAAATCACAAAAGAACAGGGAACAATTATTGAATGTTATTTCATAGGTACATCCATAGCTGGAACTCAGTAAAGAGCGAACCACGGCCCATAGCAACCCAAAGCTTAAAAATACGTTTTGAAAAGAAACTATCTAGTGAGAAAAAATTGCCATTTGGAGCTGAGTCGGAATAGCAACTATTGTTTCAGTATGGACAACCCTGAGGTGTCTTTTTTCATAGGGATGAACGAACCCGTATAGAACTGAAAAGAACCACAAAATATTGGTTTCACCCTTGTTGGGGCATCAACAAACTGAAAAATGACAGATAATATACTTGGTTCGTTTTAATATTGAAAACTTTTCTTTAATCCCAAAGTTCGTGGAGGAATATGCCCAAGTCTTTTTCATATTCATCAACCGTGGTCGCAAGAGGCATATATAGATACTACGTGGGGGTGGGTGGAACCCCGACACTGGATTTGCACACCAAGCAGACTCAGAAATCATTAGATGGAAATTTCAAGCAAAAGATGACTCCTTTATTCCGCTTACTATCAACTGCTGGCCCACTGAAAACGGTCGTGGAGGATGCGATTTTATAACTGCTATTTTAATGGCTATAAAAATAGCCATTTTATTCAGCATAGTCGAAAAACCTAACAGCTATGTCTTTGGGGACAATTTTTTTTAATTTGCAGATACTACGTGAGATAATCGTTTAACCATGCAATGTCAAAACCCAAATTTGTGGCAAAAAAGTATTAGTAAAAACCAACGTATACAAATAGTATCAACTAAATACTTTTAAATAATAAAAATGATTAATAAACTTCCTTTTTTGTCTTATTCAACCAGGAATATAATAAATCAAAGTATGACATTTATTCCCTCCATTTTTGTGGAGTCAATGCATCTCTACATGGCTTAATTACTTGCTGGTACAACATTGTTATTAGCAACTACCAATTACTTTGTATTTGGGACAAAAAAGCTCTCTCACCAAAACCAAATGTATCCCAAGTCTTCACAACTTAGCCCGTAGTTTAGCTTCCATATCACGTACCACGGTAAGACCGTCCAGAATCAGACACATTAAGTGCAAAAACCAATTTCTGAGTTATTGTGGTGTGAAATAGCAAGGTTACACTGAAAACGTACAGGGACACGGACGAGCTTTTCTTAACCCAATGCTTCTTTTTTACTAAAGTGATTATCGCAAAAGTAAATATTTATATTTAAAAAATGATGAAGTTTTTTTTCCTCTCTAATTATGTCAGTTTGTTTTGCGGGGATTACTTGATTGAACATGGCTCTCTTTTGAGCGACATATATTTCTCTCTAATTGTATGTCAGTTCGTTTTGTGGGGATTACTTGATTGAACATGGCTCTCTTTTGAGCGACATATACTTCTCTCTAACTATATGTCGGTTTGTTTTGAGGGGATTACTTGATTGAACATGGCTGTTTTTGAGCGACACATATTATATATATATATATATATATATATATATATATATATATATATATATATATATATATTATATATATATATATATATAATATATATATATATATATATATATATATATATATATATGGATACATAAGCTTCTTCGAAGGAATATCCATGTGAAAACTTTAATCAAACACATCCGTCCTGTGGTGCTTGTCGGTTATTGGAAACACACCCAAGAATTAAGCTTAGGTTAAATCTCAGAAAACCGGTTTCATAGCTACAAAACAGGTGATGGATAATACAATGAATTGGACTTGATAATTTGGGCTATATATTTGAACATTAGGGGTGGGGGTGGGGGTTAGGTTACATTACGTTAGGTTTCCATAATTTTGTTTTTAAAGTATTATTTTATCATCATGTTTTGTTATAATTCATTAGGATTAACCTAAACTTCACTTCTTAGACGTGTTTCCCATGACCAACAAGTACCACAGTTTGTTTCAAGTTTAAAACGTTGATCTTTGGCTTGATTTAAAAAGATTTTGTATTCCCAACAAGTTGTGTGACGGCTTTAATATCATAATCAAAATCAAATAAAGGCAATCAAAATATGACTCAAAATAATCAAAATGAAAATCAAATAATCAAAAGATAATAATCAAAATATGAGGGGAACTAGCTCCCTCCCCTCCTTTTTCTTCGGGTATTCGCACTGATCTCCTCAATGTCCATTGATTATTAGTAGCTAACGACCCTTTTCTTTCGGAGTTCTGGGGCATATATTTAACGTCTAGACTATCAATTACTCCTCTTTAACACCAAAAAACAGAAATGACCCAAAAATTATCACCCATGATTATTAAGCCTTCTGGATGAGATGTATTTGCCATTGGTGCCATGCGATTTTTATTTCCCTTATTTCATACCTGTGAAAGCCGTTGAAAAGATACCCAAGCCTTTCGCAGATCTCGAGGGATGGCACACTGCCTTTAGTAGGTGTATAAGAATCCATGCTAATAGTTCTCTGCAGCCTCTGCCTCCTATATCACGTATTTAGCCTCCTTCGATTGGAGTATTTTAAAAAAACCGAGGATATTCTGTGAAAGTTAGATCTACATCCCACCGTTATAAGCCAAGTAGACTGAACTAGGTACATACAATGGAGTTTGTTAGAGTTCAAGGTGCGACACAATTCACAAGAAAAATTCGAGGTTTAAGAGTGACAGGAGCCTGATAAAAACCTAAAAACTGGCCCCCATTCTCCATATGTGCATACTCCAGGTCTGTTGGTCCAATACATTTCCAAATGTCAAATGGGGTTTCCATGGTGGGTTAGAGGTTTTTTCTCCAAAATGCCATCTATACAAACAGTAACAATAAAAAAAGAAAAAAAACGCAACAAATTTGTCTGTTTTTTGTTCTTGTAAAACCTGCACCATTTAACTTTGCAACCATTGATTTACAACAGTCACTACACCATCTGAATCAGTCTTTGTTTATTCATCTGATGTACAGAGAGCAACGAAGTGGACAGCCCCTTAAAAAACACCAGCCTATGTCCTTTGCCTTGCCTTTGGCGTCAGGAATTACATTTGGTAGTCCCTATAATTATTAGCAATCGCCTGCTGTGGTCAGTGTCTGGGATCTGTCATTTGAAAAATTAGTGTAACTGCGTCGGCCTAGCCTCGCCATAATTTCAACGTTTGTGATAAAGGCGGGCTAAGGGTTTTTCATTGATTTGGGCTAGGAAGCAGCTTGTAATTGGCTTAAAATTAAAGGGCAGGATTCCGTGCTCTTTCCTGATGCTTTGAACAAAGTAACTAAGAAAACCAAATGACTAGTTACTACACAGCTTCCGGATATACTTCAACCATGGGCACAAGGCTTTAAGCCTTCAATGGTAAATGTAAGCATATAGCGGACCAAACCCCATTTTCCGACCTCTTTATAGTGGCCTAGCTTGGGCAGCAAGGGGGAACAGCTGTCCAGAGGCTTACTCTCACGGGGGCACCAAATGAAGGCTTTTTGACGACTGAGGTTGTCAGTACTATGATTTTCTTTCTGTTGATGGGGGGGGGTCAAAACCGACTTTGTCCCCTGGCACTGAAGACCTTAGCTACGCCACCTATTTACATCATCAAATTAATAAAAAAGGGGATACATTTAGGGCAATCATAATCACATTTAGAAGAAGACCCCTTTTTTAGTGTTAGACCTCAGCTTCAATACTCCCTACTTTCTGTTTTCTATTTTCGAATGATTTATCCATTTTTCCGAACGATGTTTATCCACGTTTTTTTTTCTATCTTCTATATTTGAAAGACTTATCCATCTTCTAGACCAAATTTTTAATTATAGTTTCTCATGACCAACAGTAACTTCGGGTCACAAAATGAGTTATAATTTTAGACGAATGAGCAGTATCAACGGCGGAGGAAAGTACGATTTATCCCTTGCTTAAAAGTCGCCTAAAAACATTTACATTTTTTCTAAAACAAAACCTATTTGTAAAATAAACCGCAAAGAAGAGCATGTGTTATACGCTTAATATACCAGCCAACTACGCTACCTAAATGCTTGCTTCGCAAGTTTTTTTTTGAGACCAAGAGTTTTCATACCCCGAACAAATTCCTTCACAGATTTATTGCAGTTAAAGTTTGGCGTATTTTACTCAAGAAATTGGGTTTCAATGGGTCAAAATGACCAGCAAAAAAGCTTGGTAATGACAAAGAAAGTCTCAATAGATTTACAATCGCCAATGAGATTGACAAGGTAAATTTGCAAAAATATACCCTTTTTGCAAGTTCCAGAAGAAGTACCTAAGGATATGTTCACGATGTATTTGTGCGTAAATTTCACGCAGGTTATTTGCTAGCCAAAAAGCCAGTTTTGCTAGCTTAAATTTACCTTCGCAAGGTGTTGATGCCAATAACTTGAAACAAGAAATAGAATTTCAATGGGTCAAAATAACTAACAAATAGTATTGTAGCGACAAAGAAAGTTTCAAAGAGATTACAATCGCCAATTAGATTGGCAAGGTAAACTTACAAGAATATACCCTTTTTGCACGATTTGGAAGAAGTATTTAAGCATATGTTCACTAGGAATTTATACGTAATGTGTCCATATGCAAGAAAGAAATCAATTGTCAATCATTAAGCAATTTTTTTTTTATCAAATTCGGTAATAATAGACCTACCACGCTATACCGTGAAGTTCAAGGCTCGTAAAGAGTGGCACATAAGATTCAGTTGCCCACCATTCCCGGGTGTAAAAAGGACCAAACACCATCTTAGGAAGAGATATAAAAGTTGCAGTCACACGAATAGAAGATCCCTTCCAAAGCCGAATTCGGGGTAGGGAATCGTGAGACAAAATCCATAGTAATAAAGGGCATGGAGAGGATGATGTTGAAACACCGACGTCCTCAAAATTCGTAAAAAAATCAAGGCTATTTTTCTACCTAAGGACAAACCTGAGGGATATTACAGTGTCCTAATTACCACTGTTATGCAAAGGTAACATTAGGGGAAGGGGATTTACCCCCGTAGATCTTTTTGGTTCCCTAGATTTAAAACCGCCGTTTTTGCTATTTTCATCTAAAAATACAATTTTTATACTGTCATCGAACAAATCGAAAAAATACCCCCCTCTAGAGTATAAATAAACATGTTCCCCCCACTCTCCCAACATTTTCGTGAACTGGCGCCACTGCTATTATACCTAAATAGAGAAAAATACTATCCTACATTATAGTGAGAATTGGTGTAAGCTGGGATAAAATTCTAGATGATAGCTTTTTGGCTATCTTGAAAAAGTGGTTGAGTAGGGCAAGTGAAACTAACAGAAATGGATTCTATACTTAAATAATACCTAAAAGGCGATTTTCAAATTTCTACTTCTTGCTCATTTGCAAGGCTTACAAGAACCCCCTTCAAGGCTTACAATTATCATGAAAGGCTTGAAGAGAGACCTATATATGTATACATCTTCATATCATTCTAAAGTTTGACAAAAAAATGTTCCCCTCCATTTGTGTTTTAAGACACATTCCCAAGACATGACTTCGACTCTTGTTCCATTCTTGAAAGGTGTAACTGAAAGAATAATATACAATGTGATTTCTTAAAAAAGGTTCTGGGGTCGCTTAAGGATGCTATGGGTTGAGCATCATATGAGGTCCAAGATAGGATCAGCAAAGCCTGGCGTGCCTTCTGTTAACTGCGCAAACCCCTAAGGTTGAAACGAGAAACTGAGCTCAATAGAGAACTCGGGATGAGTACGCTCCACACTCTTATACGGCTGCGAGACCTGGCCAATAAGGACAGAAGAAGAACGGCAGAAGATGTTCTGTACCAGAATGAATGCGCCAGAATATTAGCAAAATCTTCGGTCGTAACAAATCAACAATCACTCGCTCATGAAGATGTGCAGACAAAAAGCTTACAATGTCCAGCATGACCAAGAAAAGACACCCCAGGTGGATTGCCCAAGTAATACGACACCCAGAGGAGTCTCAAAAACGCAACATCCTTACCTACAGTACTACAATCTTCCTGGAAGAAACAAACGGATCAGATCAAGTCATGGCAGAACTTCGTGAAGAAGGACGCCGAACTTCTTGGCAGGTATGGAAAAAGTTCCAAAGCTGTCAGTAGCAGAATTCGACAGAATTCCATAAGCTACCGACACTTTAGCAGAGCAACTTGTGTTTTGACGGGTATTCTTTGAGCAAAAATATTTTTGTATGTAAAAATGGTATTTTCAGACAAAATCTGCCAACGAATTTGAAAACTGTCAAGCAGCATTACTACTTTGCAATGCCAAAAAGCTTTCGGCGGTGAAATAAAACTGGATAAAAAGAAGATATTTTGTGAAAACCGACAACATTTCTTGAATATCAGAAGATTAAGAAAATTTTTGGCAGTAAAATTAAACAGGATAAAACACTGCTAATTCGTCATCGGTTCCAAAAAGTACTTTCCTGTTACTTTGTTTCTAAAAACTAAGGAATAAAAATAAAATTTAAGGCAACATATTAAACAGTAAAACAGATGTGACTGGGTTTACAGGCCCTTTGTTTCTAAAAACTAAGGAATAAAAATAAAATTTAAGGCAACATATTAAATAGTAAAACAGATGTGACCGGGTTTACAGGCCCAATCCCACAAACCTCATAATATTTTCTTTTTTTTTTGATAACTTTCTTAGCCGAATGGTCAGTGCTCCGGACTAGAAATCCCGAGTTCATCCTGAGTTCTAACCTTTGATAACCTCTGGACTGCTTTATTATTATAATATTCTCCATGTTTGTTTGTTTTTCAGCACACTTTTTTCTGTTTTGCCCCTCCCTCTTAGCTCACCAGCTTGTATGTATCACTTTTTTCCACATAAATTTCTTAAGCTCGTGAGCAGATTTTCGACCAATCCCATAAGTTCACTCCTTCCCAAATTACTTCGTATATGAAAGAGGCTGCTTCCTCATCAACGTCCCACTCTTTACGCTTAAGTTTGGCTCTTTCTCTCAACTCTACTTTTTAAAACAGTAAAAAACTTCAGCGCAAAGAGCGGGACGTTGATGAGGAAGCAGCCCCTTTCATATACGAAGTAATTTCTGTTCGTTTTAAGTTTTAATGTCGCTCCTTACTTTCAGTTAAAAAAACTTTTTTTTTATTTAATTTCTGAACGTTATTGAATCAATGCATGTTTTGATTTTGGCTCTCCGCAGAGGAACAATTAAAATCAAATTTGCATATTTTTTTTTTTTTTTTTTGGCTAAATGGCTTTCTCATAGTTTTGATCGAATGATTTTGAGAAAAAAAGGAGTGGGGGAGGAAGCCTAGTTGCCCTCCAGTTTTTTTGACTTAAAAAGGAAACTAGAACTTTTAATTTTTTGCGAATGTTTTTATTAGTAAAAGATATACGCAACTTACAAATTAGCTTACGCAGCGAACTTTTGCATTCTCATGTTTTTATAACATATATGAGGGGGTTCACCCCCTCGTCAGTACCTTGCTCTTTACACTAAAGCTTAAATTTTGTCCCAATTCATTAAGAATGACCCCTGAATCAAAAAAGCCGTAGAATAAATAGTTGAAATTACTAAAAATACTTTAGCGCATTGAGCGAAGTATTAGGAGGAGGTGAGCCCCTCATATGCGTAATAATTTCTATTCGTTTTAAGTTTTAATGCTGCTCCTTACTTCCAGTTGAAAAAAACGTTTTCATATTTATTTTTCCATTGTGCTTTTTTTAAATAATGCTAGAAAGTCCTGCGCTCCCTTCATGGAAATTCTCCTCCCCATGACAAATTCCTCGATGGAAAATTCCCCAAATATATCCCTCAGTATACCCCCCTCTTCTCAACCCCTCCCCAAATCAAGAAATCCCCCTGAAAACGTCTGTACACTTCCCAATAAATATTCCTATATGTAAGCACTGGTCAAAGTTTGTAACTTGTAGCCCCTCCCACGGGGACTGTGGGGTAAGTTGTCCCCAAAGACATAGTTATAAGATTTTTCGACTAAGCTGAGTAAAATGGCTATCTCAGAATTATGATCCGTTGACTTTGGGAAAATAATTAGCATGGAGGGGGCCTAGGTGCCCTTCAATTTTTATGGTCACTTAAAAAGTCCACTAGAACTTTTCATTTCCGTTAGAATGAGCCCTCTCGCAACATTCTAGGACAACTGGATCGATACGATCACCCCTGGGAAAAACAAAAACAAAAAACAAACAAACAAATAAACACGCATCCGTGATCTGCCTTCTGGCAAAAACTACAAAATTCCACATTTTTGTAGATAGGAGCTTGAAACTTCTACAGTGGGTTTCTCTGATACGTTGAATCTGATGGTGTGATTTTCGTTAAGATTCTATGACTTTTAGGGGGTGTATATAATGTATATATATTATATATTTAAAATCAGCATTAAAATGCAATTCTTTTGATGTAGCTATTGGTATCAAAATTCCATTTTTTAGAGTTTTGGTTACTATTGAGCCGGGTCGCTCCTTACTACAGTTCGTTACCACGAACTGTTTGATACTGTCAGTATAAGCACTTATGATGACAATGTTGACATTTATTATGACAGTTATATTATGTCAGTGTTATGGCACTTATTATGACAGAGCAACTAAATACCTCCCCCTTTCACTAAACCGATAATTGGTTGAAGCAAAAAAAAAATAACAATCACTGGTACTGGTTAGTAAACGAAACACACTCAAACGCTTGGGTTAGATCTCAGGAAACCAGTTTCATAGCAAAAAAGACAAGTGATAAAATCCATTAGACCTGTTACCACCCCCCAAATGTGTAAATATATAGCCCAAATCATAGTATTATTTAAAGTAAAGGTTATATTTCATTAGGTTATATTTCATTCTTGGGTGTTTCGTTTAATTAACAAGTGCCCAAACAACATTATACCAGACTTGATAGCAGAGCGGTAAGAACACTTGCCTGTCCCCGGGGTGCCTTTAGTTCGACTCTTAGATAAGACAAATTTTGTTTTAGAGAAAACTAAAGTCTTAAACACGACTAAAATGTCAAAATATGATAAATACTATATAACAATATGTACTTGAATGATATAGCCCCTACCGCTCAAGCTGTTCATTCTAAAACAAACACTGGTACTTGTTAGTAAACGAAACACACTCAATAATTACACTTAGGTTAGATCTCAGGAAACCGGTTTCATAGCAACAAAGACAAGTGATAAAAAGCCATTAGACCTGTTTACCCCTCCCCCCAAATTTGCAAATATATAATCATTTAGACTAAAGCTTATATGAGGGTTATATTTCATTCGTATTGCCTTAACTTCACTTCTTGGGTGTGTTTCGCTCAGTTAACGAGTACCCAAGCAACGTAAGACAAAACTTGATAGCGCATCGTTAAGAACACTTGCCTGTCACCGTGGTGACTTTAGTTCGAATCTTAGATAAGACAAATTTTGTTTAGAGAAAACTAAAGTCTTAAACATGATTAAAATGTCAAAATACGATGAGTACTATATGATAATATATAGGTGAATGATATAGACCCTATCGCTCAAGTTGTTCAGTCACTGACGCATTACAGAACAGTTTGTTTTTATGGCACTTGGTATTAACCAAGTGACATATAGCAATCGCAAATTCTGTCGGTCTGTCGGTCCCGGTTTTGCTACTTTAGGCACTTCCAGGTAAGCTAGGACGATGAAATTTGGCAAGCGTATCAGGGACCGGACCAGATTAAATTAGAAAGTCATTTTCCCGATTTGACCATCTCTGGGGGGGGGGTGGAGGTAGTGGGGGGGCGATTAATTCGGAAAAAATAGAAAAAATGAAGTATTTTCAACTTACGAACGGGCGATGGGATCTTAGTAAAATTTGATGTTTGGAAGGATATCGTGTCTCAAAGATCTTATTTTAAATCCCGACCAGATCCGGTGGCATTGGGGGAGTTGGAGGGGGGACCTAAAATCTTGGAAAACGCTTAGAGTGGAGGGATTGGGATGAAACTTGGTGGGAAAAATAAGCAGAAATCCTAGATACTTGATTGACATAACCGGAACGCATCTGCTCTGTTTGGGGGAGTTGGGGGAAGGAGGGTTTATTCTGAAAAATTAGAAAAAATGACGTATTTTTAACTTACTAAGGAGTGATTGGATCTTAATGAAATTTCATATTTAAAAGGACCTGGTAAATCAAATCTCTGACTTTAAATTCCGACCGGATCCAGAGTCATTAAGGGGGGGGGGCTGGAGGAACCGGAAATCTTGGAAAACACTTAAAGCGGAGAGATCAGGATGAAACGTGATGGGAAGAATAAAAACAAGTTCAAGATACGTGACTGACATAACCGGAATGGATCTGCTCTGGCGGTTACATATGGGGGAGTTGGGGGGGGGCTAAAATCTTGGAAAACGCTCTGAGAGGAGAAATCGAGATGAAACTTGGTGGGAAAAATAAGCAGGAGTCCTAGATACGTAACTGACCTAACCGGAACGGATCCACTCTATTTGGGGGAGCTGGGGGGGGGAGGGTTAATTCTGAAAATTAGAAAAAAATGAGGTATTTTAACTTACGAAGGAGTGATCGCATCTTAATGAAATTTCACATTTAGAAGGACCTCATACCTCAGATCTATCATTTTAAATCCCGACCAGATCCAGCGTCATTGGGGGGGGGACCGGAAATCTTGGGAAACTCTTAAAGCGGAGAGATTAGGATGAAACTTGGTGGGAGAAATAAAAACATGTCCAAGATATGTGACTGACATAACCAGACTGGATCCGCTCTCTTTGGTGGAGTTGGGGGGGGAGGAGGGAGTAATTCGGAAAAATTAGAAAAAATGAGGTATTTGTAACTTACGAACGGGTGATCAGATCTTAATGAAATTTGACATTTACAAGGATTTTGTGCTTTAGGGCTCTTATTTTAAATCCCGAACAGATCCGGTGACATTGGGGGGAGTTGGAGGGGGAAACCGGAATTCTTAGAAAACGTGAAAATTGAGGTATCTTTATCTTACGAATGGGTGATCGGATCTCAATGAAACTTGATATATAAAAGGATCTTATGTCTCAGATGCTCTATTTTTAATTCGAATCGGATCCGGGTACATAGGGGGTTGGAGGGGGGAAACACAAATCTTCGTAAACGCTTAGAGTGGAGAGATCAGGATGAAACTTGATGGGAAGAATAAGCACAAGTTATAGATACGTGATTGACATAATTGGAACAGATCTGTTCACTTTGGAGGAGCTGGGGGGTGTTGATTTGGAAAAATTAAAATAAATTGAGGAATTTTTAACTGAAGAACGGGTGACCAGATGTTAATGAAATTTTATATTTAGAAGGAACTCATGTCTCACAGCTTTTATTTCAAATCCCAACCAGATCTGTTGACATTGGGGGGAGTTAGAAGGGGAAATCGGAAATCTTGGAAAACACTGAGAATAGAGAAATCGGGATGAAACTTGGCGGGTAGAATAAGCAAATGTTGTAGATACGTGATTGACGTAACCGTACTGGATCCACTCTCTTTGGGGGAGTTAGGGGGTGGGGTTCAGTGCTTTGGGGAGTTCGGTGCTTCTGGACGTGCTAGGACGATGAAAATTGATAGGCATGTCCGGGAGCTGCCTAAATTGACTTAATAAAGTCGTTTTTCCCGATTAGAGCATCTGGGGGGGGGGCTAAAGGGAGAGGAAAAAGTAGAAAAAATGAGGTATTTATGACTTACGATTGGGTGATTGGATCTTAATGAATTTTGATATTTAGAAGGACCTCGTGACTCAGAGCTCTTATTTTAAATCCCGAAAAGTCTCGATTTTCCTTTTAAATCAATCTATTGATTCTTAGAATTTCAACCTATCGATTCTTAGAATTTTGGTAGAGCTCATACCATATGAGCTCTTGGCTCGTCCTGACTCGTCACAAGTGTCATATGAGCTCTTAGCTCTTGTTCTTCGTTAGTTTCTTTCAGCTTGGAAGAGACAAGACAAAGAGAAGTGTCATACATAATTTGGGTTATACATTTACACATGGGGGAGGGGAATATTTTTTACAGTATCAAGTTAGAAAACAGTTCTTATTTTATAATATGTAGAATAATTGCACCTAACACATTTGGCATGTAGACCCGCTCTATTTTAACTAAATACTAGAATTTATAAAATATAAATACTATAAATTTTTTCTTAGCTTGTTTTCAAAACGTATATATATATATATATATATATATATATATATATATATATATATATATAGCGACTTGTTTTACTATAAACTTTTCTTAACTTGTTTTCAAATGGACTAGAAAGTAGAAATTATTTTTCTCTCGAAAAAAGTGAGAACGAGGGGCGCAAGACTTATACTTTACATAGCCCGAGCTTTTTAACTCCTTTCCACAACTCGTCGACTTCTCTCATTTACTCATTAATAGCTTAGCTCAGTTCTGTATCTACGTTATGAAAAGCATGTCCGTATTGCGCCCATCGTTCTCGGTTACACTTATAGATTCTCTAGAAAAAAAAAAATTTCTGCTTTTTAATCCATTCTGAAAGCAATTTCTAAATATATATACATGTATATATGTATATATATATATATATATATATATATATATATATATATATATATATATATATATATATATATATATATATATATATATTACAATTATTACTTTTTCATAGATGCTACAAGGGTAGATAACTTCGAAGACCACACTGCCTTTCCATGACGAAAGTAAAACAGTTCAAAAAAGGGATGATACCTTTTTATTGACAGTGAATAGATATAAAATTATTTAACTGGATATTTCGAACACGTATACAGTGTTCATCATCAGCATTTGCTATTT
This sequence comes from Artemia franciscana, assembly GCF_032884065.1. Lineage (NCBI taxonomy): Eukaryota > Metazoa > Arthropoda > Branchiopoda > Anostraca > Artemiidae > Artemia > Artemia franciscana. The sequence goes on from NC_088882.1 coordinate 9,824,023, forward strand.
GCTATCATCAGCAATTTTGAACTGTTTTACTTTTGCTACAAGGGTATTTACTAAATAGAGCAGGAAGCTGTCTAGAGGAAATTCAAGTGCGGCTCTGAGAGAGAAAAAATTTAACGCCATCTACAAGAAAAATAAGCAGGTTCATTATAAAATACTAATATAATTCTAATTTTTTAGTACTTTACTTTTTGTACGGTTTTGTCTATTTTTATTACAATTGCTTTGCTTTACTATTTATTTTTTTATTACTACTTGCTGTTTAAATTGCTTTACATTGGGCAGGAGATAAAATAACCAAATTTTGACAAATGAAACAATGGATAAATTTTTGTTCATTTTTTAAACTAGCTTATATCCTGAAGATTAGCCAAAAATAGTGAAAAAAGTCTAAGAACTAAACTACTTTCAGAATGTCTCATACTGCATTCAAGCAATTTCGGCATTTAATTGAACTTCTGATTTTGATCGAAATCAAGAAATCAAAATTCTGACTAATTTTTTTTTGGTTAAGCTGTTTAACACTGCACTGTCAATAGAGCTAGAAGTTGTTAATTCAATTCAAATCAAGGCTTCCGTTCTTATCATGTTTTTACACTCTTTGATTTTAATAAACTAAATTCCAGACGCTGCTATTTATTTCATTTCACGGTTGTCACATCTAGAAATATTGGTAACATTTTGATGAAATAAAATATCTACAAAAGGCATTTCATTTTTTTTCTTTAAACCAAAAAATACCCGTATCTATCGCATAAAATTTGTTACAAATCATGCAACTTATTCAGCCTGAAAATGTAGTTTTTACGTGCTAATGTAATGAATGAAACTAAATCATTTGTATCAGGAGGGACCGCAGGGAAGGGGGAGGAGCTTAGGGGCCCATCTAGAACACTTTACAAAAAACCGTCCAAAGCCGCTAAGAAGAAAAAAACGCTCTGATCCCTCACCTAAAAAAACGCAAGAAAAAAAGTCAGAGTTCACTACAGGTGGCCATTGCTGCCTCATGATAAACTAATTCCAGTTGAATCAATATTACACACTGTTTTATGCCAACATTTGTCTAGCACCCAGATCATTTATCAAATAGATGCTGACATAGGGATCGTGCCCCGGTCTACCTTTTCAAAATTCAAGAATGACTTGAGTGTAGATACGCCTTCAAATCAAAGCGATTATAAAACAGGGCAGGTAGGAAATTGAAAAGTGTCATGTACAACCCCAATTGGAATTTTCATGATTCTAGGGAAAACACGGCTGGATATCAATACCCAAGTATGATGATACAAAATTATATGGCGTTTGACTTGACAATGGGTTGATACCCAAAAACAAATGGGTATCAAAAATACAAATACTGGGATGATGTACTTAAAACAGGGTTCTTTAACACATTTTTCAAGCTTGAGCATATTGGATGTCAGTGGTCTAAGAGCACAATCTCAGAAACCTTTGACGGTCATGTCACCTTTGTGCACCAGTGGTGGGTCCAGGTGAGGCCCCCCCCCAACGGTGAGGTGGATTTGGGGTTATGAAATATCATATTACCATATAATATATTCAATATTGCAGATTTTTTTGTATAGGGCGATCAGCTTTTTATTTTTTTCTATGGTGGGGTGGTTTTTCTAACTTACTATTTTTTGCATAAATATTTTTATTAGAACTTAACGCTCACTAGATTTTAGATTAAATATATGACCATTTCCACTACCTACCTACGACGTATAATTGTAAAGGTTCCCCTTAAAATGCTGATTATCTCTTTGTTCGCAAGTTTAGAGGAGTAGTCTACTATGCGCCCACCAGTGAAAAAATTCCTGAATCCGCCCCTGTTGTGCACTGCGGGGTTTAAAGTTTGGTCAAGTCCATGATGCATTGCATTTGGGTTGTGCACAGAGAAAGCTTTGGAACCCATGCCTCCTCCAAAATTTCGAAATTTTCTAAATTTTTCTGAAATTTCCTTTCTTTTTAAATAATTTACATATTTTTTTTACGTTTTCTTTCGAATTTTGTCCTTCCCCAGGATGTAAAGCTTTTCCAAAATAAATTTATCCGTACTTTCTAGCTCGTATGAGAAAACCTTGACGAAATTGGGCTAACGTGCTCTCAGTGAGGACTTTTCCAAGCCCCAAGGAAAAGTAAACCTCTAAAGACTTCTATGATTTCGCCAAAAATAAATCACCAAAAGGTTAACTTCGTTTTTTTTTAAAGTAAATTGTACAAAAGTTGTATGACTCACACTATGTAATGTCTACTGTTTTATGCCGTATTTTACATCTTTTAAAGAATTTTAATATTTTTCTATGAAAAAAAGTTAAAATAAACCAAAAAGAATATCAATTTTTGAATGTAACGGAAAATCTTGTTGGTTATATCATCAATCAAACAAGGCTTAATTTTCTTTACAAAGAATCTTTCTTGCTCTGTTAGCGTTTTCTATTTCAGGAACATTTGAAACAGATATTATTTTTATATGATGTCAAGAAGGTTATAATGTATAATCAAGTTGATGCAAAATTCGGTTGATGCAATAGAGGCATCTAGAAAATTAAGAAATGTGGGCATAAAAATGTTCGTATCACATTTTTGACCCCTTCTCCTTGGAAAACTATTCCATATCTCCTAAGCCATGGGCATGGATTTATAGGATTATACGAACTGGCCCAGGGCGTAGAAGAACTAATGAAGCTGAATGTTTTATATTTTTTTTATCTTCTTCTTGTCTTTTCCTCTTTCTCTTTCTTCCTTTCTTCCTTCATCAGTTGTTCCTTGTGTGTTGAGTAGCATGTTATGAATTTGGTTCTAATTAGCTATGGGTGATAACCTCGCTCGCCCTTCCAAGCTTATTGCCCTGGTAGGCGGATGGCGAATAGTATTTGTTTTCTTTTTTAATAAATGAATATCTTTATCTCTATCCCTAGATATGTATATTAGTATAGTATAGTATGTATATCAAGATGTGTATATAATGTATATCTAGTCCCTAAACCTCCCAGCTGATTATTTAAAAACTTTAAGTTAGGCTTAATAAAAGTGAGGCGACCCGCAGTTATTTCTCTATAGTGACACCATCTAAAAACATCAATAACAAGGTTTGAGCAGCCTCCGACAAAATGCCTCCCGCTGGTAAGGCATTAATACAAAATAAATCGTTTTGAGCCAAGACCCCTACAGTCTCATTTGCAACACACCATGGTTGACAGATGCTGTCAAACTGGACATTTTAAAGTTTTCTTAACAAAAGACAACTATGCCAATCAAACACCAGGTTGTTTACAACAAACTCAACATTTATGTACACCTGTGAATTATGAAAAGGTATATGTTTCATAAATCTTGACAGTTTGGGAATTCCATCATGAGGGTAGATGTTTTGTTCGTAAAATGCCTTCAATTCAGGAACCCATGTTTGAGCTCGACTTTGCTTAACCAAAAATCCCTTGCATTAATCAGCGAAAAAATTGAAACAATTTGGCTTAATGAAATCAGCGCCACGAGCGGACGCATTTTGTCACAATCATCAGTGACTGTAAAATAACTAGAGGGTGTGTAAACAGTGATTGAGATATAGGAAGATTAATAGTAATTAATCTAAATATTGGCACAACTCGAAAGTGGCCAATAAAAGTTGCTAAACTCATTTATTCCATTGATATTTTGTTACCTATTGAAATATAATACATACAAATAACTAGCAGTTCCTTTTTTTCCTTTTTAGTAAAATCAGAGTTTAATAGCAACACTTTCATTAATATTGAAATTGTAGTCAACCAACTTTGTTATATCTTGATCAAAAGGAAAATAATAGAAAATCCAACCTTTGATCAGATTGAAATCGAACAAGTTGAAAAATATTCTGGTGGTAATTTTAAAGAATACAATTTCCAACATGTAACTGAAACATTTTTAATGATTTAAATTAATTTCTATTACTTGAAATCAAAATTTATTGACTTAAATAATATGAACTTGATTAAATTCATTCTTTTAATATCTTAAACAACAAAACAAAAGATACAGACCATTTAACCTTTAATAATTAAATTCCATAAGGGATTTCTATTCTTATTTTGGAATCACTGTAAGAAAAGTTAAACTTAAAAAAAAAAAAAAACATTTCCAGGTGGTCTACATGCAATATAAATTAATGGTGCAGAGAAAAAAAAATCACCACAAAAAGTTACACTAATCATTCAACCTTAATTGTAATCAAAATGTGACTTGCGAAATAAGCTATTTGGCACAAATATAAACTTACTTTGGCAAGAACCACAGATACATTTAATATATGCGTTGTTTTTTACTATATTTATTATAATTTATGTATTTTACTGTATTTAATACTTTTTTATGATGCATTTATTATATTTTATAAACATTACTACATTTATCATAAATGGAGGAATATTTTCCCATGCACAGGGGGAGGGGGGTACGTAACTGTGTTGGCCATAAGCAACTATGTGCTGTTGTTAGTTGTTGTTGTTAGCAGTAGAAGCAATAATATAATATTAAACTTATTAACTATATTCAACTAATTTTTTATAATTACTTCATGAAATCTTATGTATGCTGCAAGCCTTTAAAGAAAAACTTCATAATGAATCTACTCGTTAAAATACCTCGTTCGTAAGTTAAAAATACCTCATTTTTCTAATTTTTCCGAATCAACTGCCCCCCTCACCCCCCCTAATTGGTCGAATGGTGGAAACGACTACTTCCAATTTAATTTGGTCTGGTCCCTTATACGCCTGCCAAATTTTATCGTCCTAGCTTATCTGGAAGTGCCTAAACTAGCAAAACTGGGACAGACAGAATGACAGACCGACAGAATTTGCCATTACTATATAATAATTATGGGTGGAGGAGGCAGACGTCACTCTCTACACCGAGCAGTGCCCGGAAGGAGACTTAAGTCAAGTCAAGTCATATAATAATTATAATAATAATAACAATAATTTATTTGTGACCGACTTGAAACAGCGGAGTATAAAACAAACACACAGAAAAAAAGAGAAAAAAACAACTTCTGATAACACATTAAATTACTGAAGAAAACATTTTAGAAGACCATGAAAAGGGTTAATAATAAAATGTATCGAGTCGGATAGTTTCTGGTGTAGAACTTTAAGTTTATTTAACTGTTCTTGTACCAGGGAGGAAGATACAACAAAAATCGGAGGAAACGAAAATAAGATGACTTGAGAGCCTTTAAATCTTTTCTTTTTAAAACAGGATACAATCCAGAAAGATATAAAACCGAGTGATCACAAAAGCAAGAATAAATTGGTAAATACCAAGTGCCATAAAAACCGCTTCATCATGAATCTCAGGGTTGCCAAAGGGACACTTTTTGTGCTTTTTTGACACTTTTTCACTCTGGGTGACACCGTGCCACTATTGGGTGAAAAAAAGGCAACTTTTTGAAAAAAAGGACACTTTTTGGCATTTTTTCAAAATCAATACAATATGTATTTATTTTCAGTTTTTTTTTTTTTTTTTTTTTTTTTTTTTTTTTTTTTTTTTTTTTTTTTTTAACTGCAACTGCTTTAAATTTGTGCTTTGTGCTTTTCAGGCTCGTTTCCGTCTCAGGGATTTTTTTTTTGTCGTATCCGCACTACTTTACTTTTCAAAAGCGCGAAAATTCAAACGTGGTGAAACATGTGACTTGCTCAAGAGAGGTTAGAATAAAAAATTTGATAAAAAGAACTGAAGCAAGCATATAACTGCTGGTAAGTAAAAGCTTAAGGTGTTTCATGACTTGTAGTCTACAGGAGTATGCAAAGGTGCGACCTGGATAGTAGTTAGTAGTAAACTATCTGATCCTGATCTGATTTGCTGCTGCTTAATCATTCTTTGGACGAGGGTGAACCTCAGTTGATTTTCTGGATTACGACATTAGGATTTTGGTCAATATGCAGTTTAGGTTCACATGCATTTGAGAGGGTGGACCCTGTCCCATACGGGTACAGTCTAACCCACTAGAAAATTTTCTGGTAACTGTCAAGATCATTTAATCAAACAGTTCGTGGTAACGAACTGTAGTAAGGAGCGACCCGGCTCAATAGTAACCAAAACTCTAAAAAATTGAATTTTGATATCAATAGCTACATCAAAAGAATCGCATTTTAATGCTGATTTTAAATATATAAGTTTCATCAAGTTTAGTCTTACCCTTCAAAAGTTACAAGCCTGAAAAAATTTGCCTTATTTAAGAAAATAGGGGAAAACACCCCCTAAAAGTCGTAGGATCTTAGCGAAAATGACACCATCAGATTCAGCGTATTAGGGAACCCTACTGTAGAAGTTTCAAGCTCCTATCTACAAAAATGTGCAATTTTGTATTTTTTGCCAGAAGACAAATCACGGGTGCGTGTTTATTTGTTTGTTTTTTCTTTTTCCCAGGGGACATCGTATCGACCAAGTGGTCCTAGAATGTCGCAAGAGGGCTCATTCTAACGGAAATGAAAAGTTATAGTGCCCTTTTTAAGAAACCAAAAAAACGGAGGGCATCTAGGCCCCCTCCCACGCTCATTCTTTCCCAAAGTCAACGGATCAAAATTTTGTTCAGCATAGTCGAACACCATAATAACTATGTCTTTGGGGATGACTTACTCCCCCACAATCCCTGGGGGAGGGGCTACAAGTTACAAACTTTGACCAGTGTTTACATATAGTAATGGTTATTGGGAAGTGTGCAGACGTTTTCTGGGGGATTTTATTTTGTTTGGGGGTGGGGCTGAGGAGAGGGGGCTATGTTGGAGGATCTTCCCTTGGAGGAATCTGTCATGGGGGAAGAAAAATTCAATGAAAAGGGCGCAGGATTTTCTAGCATTACTATAAGAAAACAATGAAAAATAAACATGAAAACTTTTTTCAAATGAAAGGAAGGAGTAGCATTGAAACTTAAAACGAACAGATATTATTACGAATATGAGGGGTTCTAATAATACTTTAGCATAAAGAGCGAGGTATTTAGGAGGAGATAAATACCTCGCTCTTTATGCTAAAGTATTTTTAGTAATTTCAACTATTTATTCTACGGCCTTTCTGAGTCAGGGGTTCATTCTTAAAGAATTGGGACAAAACTTACGATTTAGTGTAAAGAGCGAGGTATTAACGAGGGTACGAACCCCCTCGTATACATAATAAAAATATAAGATTATGAAAGTTTGTTACGCAAGTTAATTCTTAAGTTACGTATATTTTTTTACTAATAAAAACGTTCGTTAAAAATTAAAAGTTCTAGTTGCCTTTTTAAGTAACCGAAAAATTGGAGGGCAACTAGGCCTCCTTCTCCACCCCTTATTTCTCAAAATCGTCTGATCAAAATTAAGAGAAAGTCATTTAGCCAAAAAAAATTAATATACAAATTTCATTTTAATAATTTATGTGCGGAGAGCCAAAACCAAACATGCATTAATTCAAAAACGTTCAGAAATTAAATAAAAAAAACTATTTTTTTTAGCTGAAAGTAAGGAGCGACATTAAAACTTAAAACGAACACAAATTACTCCGTATATGAAATGGGTTGTCCCCTCCGCAATCCCTCGCTCTTTACGCTAAAGTTTGACTCTTTGCCACAATTCTACTTTTTAAAACAATTAAAAGCTTTAGCGTAAAGAGCGAGGGATTGCGGAGGGGACAACCCATTTCATATACGGAGTAATTTCTATTCGTTTTAAGTTTTAACGTCGCTCCTTGCTTTCAGCTAAAAAAATTAGTTTTTTTTTTATTTTACTGTCATAGACTGAACAACACATCCAGTGAACTAAATGCTAATTAGCGATATGTGCTTTTTTGCCTAAAGTGACGAAAGGATGCAAGAATGGCAGTGAAAAATGTTTTGTTTTACATGCTGTAACCTGGTGGACTGTTTAGAGAAGAAACAGAGGACTATTATTGGAAACAACCAAGCTGGACCTCTTTGAGCCACGAAGATGGCAAAGGCCTAGCTCAAAATATTTCGGATTTGCTTAGACATTTGTTGTGCACATTTCTGCTTTTGGTGAAAAAGATCGTGATTAAATAAGCCTTTCCGTTGTCTTTTACAGACGCCTTCGACCTCTTCTCAGAAGAAAGAGAGTAGGCAGAGAGAAACGGTCCTCGAAAAACCATAGCTATTCTTGACACCAAAAGGCCTTTTTCTTTGGTTTTCTATGCTTTTTCTTTTTTTTCAACATTTGATTAAGCACATGTAATATTTGTCTTGTCACTATTTGCAAAGAATTTGACATTTCTTTGTTTTTTTAAGAATATATTAGCTTTATACAGAACAAGTGATATTTGTCTTGCCATTATTTCTCTCCTTATCAAGTCTGATCTCATAGTCAATTGATCCCATGAATTAATTATTGGGTGAAATAATAATGTGGTTGTGTATTCTTGCGAGAGCAGCGTTATCAAACGCATTGGCGAAAGCCAGGTGAAAAGGATGTGAAGCACGTTCCAAGCCAAGCGCGTTTCACACGCTTTTTGATATCAGTCTGCGGGAAATGGTCGACAAAAATTTTGCAGAAGATATGATATGCTACTGAAGGAAAAGAGAGAGCGAGGGTAATTAGGCCGTGTCGGTAGCGACAGACATCGTATCTGTGGTGTGTTGGCGCAAATCTTTTAAGCCCTGTCTTCATTATGGCGTTTTACGGCCGAGGCGGTTGGGGAGGCTAATAGTGAAGACAGGTTTTCTCGCTGTAAAGAGTAGACATTTTGTCTGAAAACGTAAAAACTAAACAACGCATTTTTTCATTTATCTTAGTTGTACTACTCCAACTTTTGTTTACGTTCCTGTAACACCGCAAACGCAGCACAAATGATTCGGAGATCCTGAAATGACTGGACTTTCGAATTTTTTGTCAAAAACGACGAAAATGAAAACGGTCGTCCAAAAAGCGGCAACTAGTACAGCCGAAGGTGCAAGAGAACCCGAGAATTGTACTGAATTCTTTTTCTTCTTCGCGTATTAGGCGATCTGAGGTTTTGCATGGGATTTTACTGATTTGAAGAGTCGCTTTGCTTTTAATTGAAAAAGAAGAACGTAAATCTGGCCCTGGAGTAGTGGCGAGAAAGCCATTTAAAGCCTTTTTTGTCAACTTTTAAAGTATATTGGCTAATTTTCTAGGAGGACACTAAAAGTGTCCCTTTTTGCTGAATTTGAAACTTTAGTCCCAATAAGTTTTGGCAACCCTGATGAATCTACGAAAAGCTAAGTGATCTTAAAGGAATTGGCATCCAAATCCTCGACAGATTGTATTAACTGAAAGTAATTCGACAGGTTGTATAAGTCGAACATATAAGTGGTATAACAGATAGCCGAATAGACAGGTTAGACTCGACTCGACGCGCCGAATAGACTCGACGAAAACCAGAAAAACCAGAATCATTGAAGGAGACTAAATATAAGTTCCATCAAGTCACAGACCTTTTTATGAGATCAGGATGATTCCAGCATTGAAAATATAATTTTGGTAAATTTAGAAGAATAGGAAGATAAGTCTTCGAACTAAGGCTATAATACTAGAAGTCACAGTATGTCAACAGGGCTGCATAACGGTCCTTTCCTAAAGTGTAACAATTGCCCAAATTTGCTTGCTAATCAGCGATTGTCTGTGCTATAGTAAAAAAATTTAAATATAGCTATAGTAGTAAAAAAATATAGTAAAAAATTTTAGCAACCCTGAGCATGTGCTACAGTGCTACAAATAATAAAATGGTCCTAAAGTAGCATTTTCGTGCTACAGCTGGCAACCCTGAATATCGATGGTCAAGAAAAAATGCGGGCGCTTTGGCGGTTTAGCAAGATATACTGGATGCTTTCCAATTTTGTGTGTGTGTTTTTTGTTGTTGTTAAGAAGCAGTTATTTATGTAAAGAAAGATAGTTGTTGATCAAAAAACTGTTGCCAATTTAGCCCCTGATGTATAACAAAAATTGTTTTGATATCAATACTTCTAATTTTAAACTAGTTCTGAAAGCGATTAAATTAAAAATAAATAATTTTTTCCCTAAAAGTAAGGAGCAAGGTTAAAACTTGAACGAACAGAAATTACTATGAATATGAAGGAGGTTCCCCCCTCCCCAATACCTTGCTCTTTACGCTAACATTTGACTTCCTATTCTAATTATTGAAGAATGACTCCTGAAACACAATGGCCGTTTAATTAGAATGATAAGCTTTTCTAAAATTTCTGAAAAAACTTTAGCGTAACGAGTGAGGCATTGAAGAGGGGGGCAACACACCTACTATCTGTAATACTTTCTGTTCGTTTTAAGCTTTAATGTTGTTCCTTACTTTCAGTTGTAAAAAACCTGTTTTTTAACTCAATTTCTGATAGTTTTTTTTTATTAATGCCGGGAAATTCAGCTCCTCCTCTATGGCAATTCTCTTCCCCCACTAAAAATTTCTCCATGGATATATCCTCCCAAATAACATCTTCCATCAGAAAATACCCCACCCCCCGACCGAAAGGTATGCTTTTCGGCCAATATTGTACGCAAGCAAAGGGCAAAGCTCATGGCTTGCAGCCATTATGGGACAACGAGAAACATTACACAATATATAAAACTGGAAATCACATATAGAGAGCGATTTTTGTAACAGAGGGGGGGGGGTGAGCGCTGAAATTTATGTTGAATGTGTGTAAGCCATTTTTTGCTTGTTTGTTATTTTTTGTAGCCATGGCCTGTGTGGCTTAAGAGCAATAAATAAATACATTTTATTTGTAAAAAACCAAAATGGTGTAGGAGTTACATCATTATTTGGTCAATCTAATGTATATATATATATATATATATATATATATATATATATATATATATATATATATATATATATATATATATATATATATATATATATATATATGTATGTGTGCGTGTGCGTGTGCGCGCGCGCGCGTGTGTGTGTGTGTGTGTGTGTGTATGTGTGTGTGTACGTGTGTGTGTGTACGTGTGTGTGTGTGTGTGTGTGTGTGTGTGTGTGTGTGTGTGTGTGTGTGTGTGTGTGTGTGTGTGTGTGTGTGTGTGTGTGTGTGTGTGTGTGTGTGTGTGTGTGTGTGTGTGTGTGTGTGTGTGTGTATGTGTGTATGTGTGTATGTGTGTATGTGTGTATGTGTGTATGTGTGTATGTGTGTATGTGTGTATGTGTGTATGTGTGTATGTGTGTATGTGTGTATGTGTGTATGTGTGTATGTGTGTATGTGTGTATGTGTGTATGTGTGTATGTGTGTATGTGTGTATGTGTGTATGTGTGTATGTGTGTATGTGTGTATGTGTGTATGTGTGTATGTGTGTATGTGTGTATGTGTGTATGTGTGTATGTGTGTATGTGTGTATGTGTGTATGTGTGTATGTGTGTATGTGTGTATGTGTGTATGTGTGTATGTGTGTATGTGTGTATGTGTGTATGTGTGTATGTGTGTATGTGTGTATGTGTGTATGTGTGTATGTGTGTATGTGTGTATGTGTGTATGTGTGTATGTGTGTATGTGTGTATGTGTGTATGTGTGTATGTGTGTATGTGTGTATGTGTGTATGTGTGTATGTGTGTATGTGTGTATGTGTGTATGTGTGTATGTGTGTATGTGTGTATGTGTGTATGTGTGTATGTGTGTATGTGTGTATGTGTGTATGTGTGTATGTGTGTATGTGTGTATGTGTGTATGTGTGTATGTGTGTATGTGTGTGTGTGTGTATGTGTGTATGTGTGTATGTGTGTATGTGTGTATGTGTGTATGTGTGTATGTGTGTATGTGTGTATGTGTGTATGTGTGTATGTGTGTGTATGTGTGTATGTGTGTATGTGTGTATGTGTGTATGTGTGTATGTGTGTATGTGTGTATGTGTGTGTGTATGTGTGTATGTGTGTATGTGTGTATGTGTGTATGTGTGTATGTGTGTATGTGTGTATGTGTGTATGTGTGTATGTGTGTATGTGTGTATGTGTGTATGTGTGTATGTGTGTATGTGTGTATGTGTGTATGTGTGTATGTGTGTATGTGTGTATGTGTGTATGTGTGTATGTGTGTATGTGTGTATGTGTGTATGTGTGTATGTGTGTATGTGTGTATGTGTGTATGTGTGTATGTGTGTATGTGTGTATGTGTGTATGTGTGTATGTGTGTATGTGTGTATGTGTGTATGTGTGTATGTGTGTATGTGTGTATGTGTGTATGTGTGTATGTGTGTATGTGTGTATGTGTGTATGTGTGTATGTGTGTATGTGTGTATGTGTGTATGTGTGTATGTGTGTATGTGTGTATGTGTGTATGTGTGTATGTGTGTATGTGTGTATGTGTGTATGTGTGTATGTGTGTATGTGTGTATGTGTGTATGTGTGTATGTGTGTATGTGTGTATGTGTGTATGTGTGTATGTGTGTATGTGTGTATGTGTGTATGTGTGTATGTGTGTATGTGTGTATGTGTGTATGTGTGTATGTGTGTATGTGTGTATGTGTGTATGTGTGTATGTGTGTATGTGTGTATGTGTGTATGTGTGTATGTGTGTATGTGTGTATGTGTGTATGTGTGTATGTGTGTATGTGTGTATGTGTGTATGTGTGTATGTGTGTATGTGTGTATGTGTGTATGTGTGTATGTGTGTATGTGTGTATGTGTGTATGTGTGTATGTGTGTATGTGTGTATGTGTGTATGTGTGTATGTGTGTATGTGTGTATGTGTGTATGTGTGTATGTGTGTATGTGTGTATGTGTGTATGTGTGTATGTGTGTATGTGTGTATGTGTGTATGTGTGTATGTGTGTATGTGTGTATGTGTGTATGTGTGTATGTGTGTATGTGTGTATGTGTGTATGTGTGTATGTGTGTATGTGTGTATGTGTGTATGTGTGTATGTGTGTATGTGTGTATGTGTGTATGTGTGTATGTGTGTATGTGTGTATGTGTGTATGTGTGTATGTGTGTATGTGTGTATGTGTGTATGTGTGTATGTGTGTATGTGTGTATGTGTGTATGTGTGTATGTGTGTATGTGTGTATGTGTGTATGTGTGTATGTGTGTATGTGTGTATGTGTGTATGTGTGTATGTGTGTATGTGTGTATGTGTGTATGTGTGTATGTGTGTATGTGTGTATGTGTGTATGTGTGTATGTGTGTATGTGTGTATGTGTGTATGTGTGTATGTGTGTATGTGTGTATGTGTGTATGTGTGTATGTGTGTATGTGTGTATGTGTGTATGTGTGTATGTGTGTATGTGTGTATGTGTGTATGTGTGTATGTGTGTATGTGTGTATGTGTGTATGTGTGTATGTGTGTATGTGTGTATGTGTGTATGTGTGTATGTGTGTATGTGTGTATGTGTGTATGTGTGTATGTGTGTATGTGTGTATGTGTGTATGTGTGTATGTGTGTGTGTGTGTGTGTGTGTGTGTGTGTGTGTGTGTGTGTGTGTGTGTGTGTGTGTGTGTGTGTGTGTGTGTGTGTGTGTGTGTGTGTGTGTGTGTGTGTGTGTGTGTGTGTGTGTGTGTGTGTGTGTGTGTGTGTGTGTGTGTGTGTGTGTGTGTGTGTGTGTGTGTGTGTGTGTGTGTGTGTGTGTGTGTGTGTGTGTGTGTGTGTGTGTGTGTGTGTGTGTGTGTGTGTGTGTGTGTGTGTGTGTGTGTGTGTGTGTGTGTGTGTGTGTGTGTGTGTGTGTGTGTGTGTGTGTGTGTGTGTGTGTGTGTGTGTGTGTGTGTGTGTGTGTGTGTGTGTGTGTGTGTGTGTGTGTGTGTGTGTGTGTGTGTGTGTGTGTGTGTGTGTGTGTGTGTGTGTGTGTGTGTGTGTGTGTGTGTGTGTGTGTGTGTGTGTGTGTGTGTGTGTGTGTGTGTGTGTGTGTGTGTGTGTGTGTGTGTGTGTGTGTGTGTGTGTGTGTGTGTGTGTGTGTGTGTGTGTGTGTGTGTGTGTGTGTGTGTGTGTGTGTGTGTGTGTGTGTGTGTGTGTGTGTGTGTGTGTGTGTGTGTGTGTGTGTGTGTGTGTGTGTGTGTGTGTGTGTGTGTGTGTGTGTGTGTGTGTGTGTGTGTGTGTGTGTGTGTGTGTGTGTGTGTGTGTGTGTGTGTGTGTGTGTGTGTGTGTGTGTGTGTGTGTGTGTGTGTGTGTGTGTGTGTGTGTGTGTGTGTGTGTGTGTGTGTGTGTGTCATTATTTTTGTCATTTTTAGTATTTTGTGTGGGAGTTTTGGGTGTTATTATGGTATTAAATGAAAAAAACTAGTTTTTTTTAACTGTAAGTAAGGAGCGACATTAAAACTTAAAACGAACAGAAATAATTCAGTATATGAAATGGGTTGTCCGCTCTTCAACGTCTCGCTCTTTACGCTAAAGCTTTTAATTGTTTTAAAAAGTAGAATTGTGGCAAAGAGTCAAACTTTAGCGTAAAGAGCGAGACGTTGAAGAGCGGACAACCCATTTCATATACTGAATAATTTCTGTTCGTTTTAAGTTTTAATGTCGCTCCTTACTTACAGTTAAAAAAACTAGTTTTTTTCATTTAATTTCTGAACGTTTTTGAATTAATGCATGTTTGATTTTGGCTCTCCACCATAGGACTTGTCCAATCTTATTGAATTTTTTGTATTGAATCAGATTAATAGATTATTAAAATGAAATTTGCATATTAATTCCTTTTTTGGCTAAATTGCTTTCTCTTAGCTTTGATCAGACGATTTTGAGAAATAAGGCGTGGGGAAGGAGGCCTAGTTGCCCTCCAATGTTTCGGTTACATAAAAAGGCAACTATAACTTTTAGTTTTTAACTAACGTTTCTATTACTGTTTATTACTGTTTTAAAATGTAGAGTTAAGAAAAAAAAGTCAAACTTTAGCGTAAAGAATGGGGTGTTGAGGAGGAAAAGCCCCTTTCATACACGGAGTAATTTCTGTTCGTTTTAAGTTTTACTGTCGCTCCTTACTTGCAGTTAAAAAACTTGTCTTTTTATTTAATGATCGAAAAGCGCTTGCATTGCTATACACTAGTTTTTGCGACCATTCAATACTTTTCCTATCTAGTATTTCACCTATTCTGAAAAAAAGACAAGATCTGGCTGAATTGTGTATATTATTTTTCCGCTATTGTAAGTTTCTGTTTCATTTACCCCGGTCTTATAGGAAAAAGAAAATAATTCGTTACTTCGGGGCTTCTGACATTATTACTCCTTTGCGGAAGTTAGGCTCAAAATTGGAAAAGGATTATATTTTTCTCTGGGCCCCTTCCACCTCTTAGTTCGTTTATTTTCCCGTTAGCTTTCACCTGTTTTCGCTTTATAGTTGTGTTATCTCTTAGCAGTTCTTTCGTTAGTTGAGTTATGGTTGTGGTATATATGTTTTATCGCTCGTATAGTTGTGTTATTTTCAAATTATACTCCATAATAGAGAGGCTCCGAACACCCAGCATTGAATATTAAGCTCTGAATTTGACGTTTTTTTCTAACGTGACCAGATTAGTCCTGCGCCCTGCGCCCTTTTCATTGAATTTTTCTTCCCCCATGACATATTTCTCCAAGGAAAGATCCTCCCACATAGCCCCCTCCCCTCAACCCTACCCCCAAAACCAAAAAAATCCCCCTGAAAACGTTTGTACACTTCCCAATAACCATTATTGTATGTAAACACTGGTCGAAGTTTGTAACTTGCAGCCCCTCCCCCAGGGACTGTGGGGGAGTAAGTCATCCCCAAAGACATAGTTATTATGGTCTTCGACTATGCTGAACAAAATGGCTATCTCAAAATTTTGATCCGTTGACTTTGGGAAAAAATGAGCGTGGGAGGGGGCATAGATGCCCTTCAATTTTTTTGGTCACTTAAAAAGGGCACTAGAAATTTTCATTTCCGTTAGAATGAGCCCTCTTGCAACATTCTAGGACCACTTGGTCGATACGATGACCCCTGGGAAAAAAAAACAAAAAAAAAAACAAATAAACACGCACCCGTGATTTGTCTTCTGGCAAAAAATACAAAATTCCACATTTTTGTAGATAGGAGCTTGAAACTTCTACAGTAGGGTTCTTTGATACTCTGAATCTGATGGTGTCGTTTTCGTTAAGATCCTACGATCTTAACGGGGTGTTTCCCCCTATTTTCCTAAATAAGGAAAATTTTCTCAGGCTCATAACTTTTGATGGGTAAGACTAAACTTGATCAAACTCATATATTTAAAATCAGCATTAAAATACAATTCTTTTGATGTAGCTATTGATATCAAAATTCAATTATTTAGAGTTTTGGTTACTATTGAGCCGGATCGCTCCTTACTACAGTTCGTTACCACGAACTGTTTGATTATGCGCCTTATTAAGTGTGTTCTATTATGCTGTGTTTTTATTATTCTACGACAACTGTTGTTGCCATATATGTTTTTATTAAGCCCGTAAATGTTAGTTTGTTTTTTGCTTTTACCATGGCACGATGAGGCTTTTGTAGAAATAAAAATCTATATGAGAAATCTCATTATCGGGATTGGGTGAATCTCATAATCTCATTATGAGATTATAAAAATCTCATTATCGTTGGAAGAGTATGTTAGCCTCACATGACTTAAAATTATGAAAAATATGAGAAGAAAAAAACCCATAGCCGGATTTAAAACCCATAGATGCGTTAGAGCCATAACAATCACCACTTCAAGAAGTTAAAAGCCCCTCACCATCCACATTCGAAAAACCACTGAAAGGAAAAAAATTACTCGGAAAATAAAAATCCGACAAAAGAATAATTGCTCACTTAACACCAACAATCATGGAATGTAGCACATTAAGAGACCAAGCTGTGAACAATAATGTTTTCACTATGAACATGTCATTGACAGAGTACCTCAACATTAAGTTAAATAATTGAAGCCCCCCTTTGGCAGACTTTAGTTGTTGATGTACTACTATGTCTTTTGAAAAAAAAATGGACAGGCCTAATAAAGTGTCAGGGTTGAAAATAGCATCTGTTTGCCGCTGCCTTTCATTAGATTCTTTGGGATAGGCCTTATAATCAATCAAATACGAACATATTTTGTATAAGACAGAAACAACAAAGACATTATTGCCAGAGCATATAATGCTGAAGACAAAGCATGTAATATATTTTCATGCAAAAAATCGGCACTTCGAAAGACCAAGGAAGATTTGCTGAAGTTTAGAAAGACATCAGGTTAAACACATTTTATGCCCTCTGGGCTCGTCTATTCATTCTTGAAATCCAAGATTTACTCTGGTTTTTCTTCGAGTCTGTTGTTAAAATTATGAATTTTTTATAGCAGTAGCACATTTTTGGCAGTATTGCCACATTGAACCGTGGAAATGAATAAGCAAAACTAATTAGCTACAATTGATAACACTCTCCGTCAGTAAATTACCAAAGACACATCCAACTTCAAAGAAAAGCTAAATATTCTTAAACTGTTAACGGTATAAACGGTATCACGTATTTTTAGCTCATTGTTTTTGTTGATTTTCTATACACTACTACTGTAGTACTCCTAAAGAAAGAAAAAAAAATAATACATCAACGCTTTTCCATTATAACCATATTCCAGATTTCTCCTAATTTTTAGGAGAAATCATATATATATATATATATATATATATATATATATATATATATATATATATATATATATATATATATATATATATATATATATACATATATATATATATATATATTTATATATAAATAAGTTGTTTGTTTGTGTGTCTGTCTGTCTGTCCGCATATGACGTCTCAATTATTTCATCATATACCAATTCAAAAACGAATGTATTCAAGCCGAAGTAGCTGAGTTGGTAAAGCCTTATGTTCCAGGTTCTAGGTCCGAGAGGTTCCAGGTTCGAACCTTGGCTTTAGCATTAATACAAAAGAAGAAAAAAACTAAAAAAGGTAAAAACTACAAAAAAACTAAAAAAACTAAAAAAGCTAAAAAACTAAAAGAAAAACTAAACAAAAGGTAAAAAACTAAAAGAACTAAAAAAAAAGGTAAAAACTACAAAAAAAAACTAAAAAGAAAAAAACAACTGAAAACTAATAAAAAAACTAAAAAAAACTAAAAACTGAAAAAGAAAAAAAACTAAAAAAAAGAAAAAAACTGAAAAATAAAGGAGAAAAAGAAAACTAAAAACCGGGACACAGGGAATATAAATGACGACCGGGACACTCAAAGAGAAATTACAGACTGGGACACTGGGACACAAATAGCGACCGGGACACTCAAAGATAAATTACAGACCGGGACACAAATGACGACCGGGACACAGGGACACAGGGAATATAAATGACGACCGGGACGCTAAAAGAGAAATTACAGACTGGGACACTGGGACACAAATGACGACCGGGATACTGGGAATATAAATGACGACCGGGACACATATGGGTGCATAAAGTGTATTGTGGGGGGTTTCTCAACCTATTACTTTTTGGAAGCTTAACACTAAATGTCTTATTATATTCCAACTTCAGTTTCTACTTACACTTGGGGAATGAAGGGAAGGACCCCCCTGAATGCAGTATGGTCACCCCAAAAGTTATGAAGATCCTTTTTGTTTCCTTTTATATCTCTTTCTTTTATTATAAATTTCTGATTATTTATATTTGGTTTTATAAATTATATTGTACTTAGATTCTATATTAAAGTACTTGTACTATTTTAGCATTATAACTTTATTAATTTTGAATTTATATATTTTTTAGGCATATAGAAATATGAGTATTGAAGTAGATTTGATTTTTACCAAACTCTGTGCTATAACGGAAAGATCTATCAATTTCAGAATAACACGGAAAGCAGATCTCTCGAAATAAAATTATTTTTGCCGTATTTTACAATCCTAAGAAAGTCAAAATAGAAAATGTAGAAACAAAGGAGGTCGTTAACAAACACTCCAAAATTCCAAATATGATCTTGTAGTTTATACCCATCATTAAAATGCATGATGTGTAGCATAACGTCTTTTGAATTGCTGAAACCGTCTTGCCTCTTATTTCTCCCAGCCTTCTTTGGCTTTTATATAGAAGCCTCTTGCTCCTCCTTCGGCCCCCTTTTTTATGAAGCGACCGGGTGTGTAACCCCTCGAATACTAACAAGAAAGTGTAAGGACCTGGCTTTACACTTTCTACTTTTACAGTTTACACTGGCTTTACACTTTTCCCTAGTTTTATGCAAGGGAGGACTTTGTTCCCGCCCAGTCTTCTCTCCAAAAACCTTTATTGTTACTTGATTTTCTCAATACTTATACTTATATATATATATATATATATATATATATATATATATATATATATATATATGTATATATATATATATATATATATATATATATAGTTCATTATTTTTTTTTTATCGATCCTTCTCCTCAAAGTAAAGTCTTGTGTACGTTGTTTTAGCACCTTTAAGATAACAGACTTTCATCTTCATGTTTACACGTTAAGGTAAAATTGTCCACCCCGACGAGACTCGTCGGATAGACGTTCCTCAATCCCCTCCCCTATGTAGATTCCTATGTAGATACTGTATTTTCTTTTCTGGTAACATATGTGTCACTTTCACTTCAATGTCAAATTTTGTCATGTTCTGTTCGGTATCGTTATGGCCATATTAAAGGATTAAAAGTCCCTCCTCCAATTTTGGTATTAGACTGATAATAGATATATTAGTTGAATTGTGGCTGATATTCCAACTGTGATAAATCCTATTGGTCTGTGCCTAATTACCTGTGAAAATTCCTAGTAGAAGAGATTAGGTTTCAGCGCCTGAGAAAAAAAAAGTTAAATAGACTGAATTAAAAGCATAGAGCTTAAAAGGTAGGGCCGTATGAACGGGGAAGGGGTTACCTGGTTGAAACCCCCCAGATTTTTGTTCGGGTCGTAAAAAAGTCAAAACAATGCGAATAAAGGTTGCTATGTGCAGTTTTCATATCCCCCCTCCCCCGAACTAAAATCCTACGGCCTTGTTAAAGTATACGTTTCTTTTTGCGAAATTTCATAAACCGTGGACAAAGTAAAAAGTGGATCTGACAGTAACAGGTCCAAAAAGGCACCAGAATTGCCACTTCGGGTTCAACTAGGCCGAGGAAAAGGGACCTGAATCAGTGCGTTTCGGCCTTGTTACTCATTCAGCAACAGGAACCATTCAAGTACAGCATATTACATATCTTAATGAACCACAATTTTATAACTTTTCCAGTTTTGCAATCATAGCTCACGGAACCTCAAGGGACACGCTTCGAAATCTTAGTGTAGAGAAAATCAGGAGAAAAACTAACCTGGATTAACCCAGCAATTGAATTTGGTATTATGTTATGTTTCTTTATGTATCGTTTGCAAAAAAGAAGCAAATTATGAAGAAGAAACAACCGGGATATTTTGAGCCAGTGAAAACAAAGAAAGGATAGATGTGCAAAGTTTCGGCCAAGATCTTGGCTCAACCCCCCTCGGTGCACATAAGTAAAGTTTTACCCTTTCATTATTGCTTAGAGAGGACCTATTTTAGCTTACAGTTTTGCTTTTTATTTTCTTGCAAGTTTCTTTTGATTTTATCTTGTCCTCAGGACTCTTAATTTTGTGACAGAGGACGATCGAGCGGAAGTCTCGACTGAAATATCTACAAATTTGTCCTTTCTTTTTTCACTGGCTGGACATATCCCTGTTCTTTACTATTACTACTACTAACAACTCACCGCAGCCCCGATAACACCCTCTTGGGCACATTATAACATCTAAGGGGTTTTCAACCTTTTCCCCTCAAATATGAATTTAGACAATTTATTATTGCGGAAATCTTAAAACTCAAATTTCACTCTTCTATTGCAAGATATATTACTACTAACAGTATTGCCATCTCAAGTCAACAGAAAGAAGTTTACCATCTCAAGTCAACAGGCTGAAAACAGCCGAAAGAAGGGCCAAAAAGCAAACTCCAAGAGTGGAAAAAAGCTCCCATGAAGCTTCAGTTTTCTATAAATCCTTTCATAATGGCATCTTCCCAACCCATATGGGATGACCTGCTTTCTGTTCGACCCAATTCTATGACCAAAAAATCAAAGACTTTGTCTATCTGTCATCTTTTATCCGTAAACCGTGGCCTAGCCATCTTTGCCTTTCTATCATTATAGCCCTAGAAAGTGAAGTCAAACCACTATTTTTTGCATAGCTTATTGTTTAATATACGGCCAGTCATCGAACCTGTACCTATGACTATCCTTAGAAAATTCCTCTGGAAAACATTTAAAGAAACAAGAACAATGAAAATATATTCGATTGTTTAAATTGTTAGAAACTATCTTTAAATGAAATCCAAATGATTATGAACTGTCTGCACCGGGTCCTATATATATATATATATATATATATATATATATATATATATATATATATATATATATATATATATATATATCGCTTTCTAGGTATATTCTCCTTATTTAAGTGGTCTTGTGATCTGTTTTTACAGGTTTTTTTTTTTTTTTTTTTTTTTTTTTTTTTTAGTAAAAGGCCTTATGGCCCTTTACTATAGGCAACAGATAGCGTTGCCTCTGATTATTTACAGTTATTGTCATATTTTGTTATTGTATAAATACTTTACCAACACCCGCGCCACCCCTAATATACAAATATATAGCCAAAATTATATTATTATATAAACTAAAGCTTATATGAAGGTTATATTTTATTAGGGTTAATCTAACTTCACTTCTTGGGTGTTTTTTGTTTAATTAACAAGTACCATTTTTATGCTTGTCAAGGTAGATTTCTTTTTTGGTGTGCATTCAAAGATCTTCAGGAATGGATTTACAGCTCAAAGTATGCCCCAGGGAAAACATTTGTAATGGAACCCCTCCCTATAGGCAAGTACAAATTAAAGTATGCATAAGGTAGCATATTTATGTTAGAAACCTATACGAAGCATAGAATACACTTGTACATTAAAACTATACCAGACAGAAAGTCATCAACATTGTGTCAGCCAATAATTATTTACGATGACTGGTAAATATTTTCTTTTCTTGGCTTTTATCTCATCTTGTCATTTCAAAGCTTTTACGTTGCCTATGTCTTAGCTAGTGAATTACTGGCGCTGAACTTATTTTGACAGTTTCCTTTTAAAATGATACCTAATTAGTCTCCTAGTTAAGTAGTGAAATCTTGCCAAAAAAAAAAAAAAAAAAAAAATGAAGCGTCACTAAGCATCACAACTTTTTAGCTTAGAGTTAGGCATGCTGTACCCCGTTCTAAAGAAAACTAAACTAAGATTTTTCAGTGCGCATGACCTAAGGCTCAAATAAAAGCTTGACACCCCCCCCCCCTACAGCCTCTAGATTTTTAGCAGAAGGATAGGTTTTATTATGAAGGGTAGGAATCTTCCTTTTATTGAGCATGGTTAATTGATTTAACTTAATCAATGAATTTCTGTTGCCTGTGTCTTAGCTAATGAATCACCGATATTGAACTACTTTTACAGTGTCTTTTTTGGAATTATATTAAGTAGTGAAGGCGTGGGGAAAAAAAAATAAAAAGAAGTATCGCAGTTTGCGCCACATAAAGTTAGGTATGCTGCACCCTGTTTGAAAGAAAATCATGCATATATTTTTAACCTGCCTGACCTAGGGCTCAAAATGGGCCCAAATTCATCAACAACAACCTTTCTACAACCTCTTGCCTTTTAAAGTAGGGTAGGTATGTTCTATCTTACTCTTAACGAATTTAATTATTTAGTTAACTTATTCAATAAATTTTATGTTGCCTATTTCTTAGCTAATGAACCAACGATGTTGAACTATTTTGTCAATTTCTTTTTTAAATAGTCATTTATTCAAGTAGTCAAGGCTTGGGATAAACAAAATATAAAAGGTATTTTCACTAGTGAAACATCATAGTTTTTGCATCACAATTATTTAGCTTAAAGTAGGTATATTGCACCATGTTCGAAAGGAAATCATGTAAAGATTTTCAAACTGCATGATCTAAGGCTCAAAATTTGCCCAACATCTTAAACAGCACTCCTCTACCAGCTCTAGCTTTTTAGCAGAAGGGTAGGTATGTTCTACCTTACTTTTTGTTGAATAATTTTATTAATTTAACTTATTGAAGGAACTTGAGCTGTCTTTGTCTTAGCCAGTGAACCTCCGATGTTGATATTTGCACTATTTTGACAGTACCTTTCTGGCAATATCGTTTTACTACTACTACTACTACTACTACTAACAACAACAACTCACCGCAGTAGCCAATGAACCTTCGATGTTGATAATGGCACTATTTTGACAGTACCTTTTTGGCAATACCCTTTTACTACTACTACTACTACTACTCACAACAACTCACCGCAGTAGCCAATGAACCTCCGATGTTGATAATGGCACTATTTTGACAGTACCTTTCTGGCAATATCGTTTTAATACTACTACTACTACTACTACTAACAACAATAACTCACCGCAGTAGCCAATGAACCTTCGATGTTGATAATGGCACTATTTTGACAGTACCTTTTGGGCAATACCGTTTTACTACTACTACTACTACTACTACTAACAACAACTCACCGCAGTAGTCAGTGAACCCCCGATGTCAATAATGGCACTGTTTTGACAGTACCTTTATGGCAATACCGTTTTACTACTACTACTACTACTACTACTAACAACAACTCACCGCAGTAGCCAATGAACCTCCAATGTTGATAATGGCACTATTTTGACAGTACCTTTTTGGCAATACTGTTTTACTACTACTACTAGTGCTACTACTACTAACAACAACTCACCGCAGTAGCCAATGAACCTCCGATGTTGACAATGGCACTACTTTGACAGTACCTCTTTGGTAATACCGTTTTACTACTACTAGTACTATCAACAACTCACCGCAGTAGCCAATGAGCCTCCGATGTTGATGTTGGCACTATTTTGACAATACCTTTTTGGCAATATCGTTTTATTACTACTACTTCTATCACTAACAACAACTAATCGCAGAACCAAGCCTCCTGAGGCCAACACAGAATTAAAATATCTTTTTAACCAAGTAAAAAGTGTACTAAGGCCCATAGTACTCAAAAATTTAGAATCTCGTTTTCAAAGAAACGGTTCCAATTCTGGTTTCGGAAACAGCATCTTCGATATAGCTTAAACTGAAACGGAATTTTTAAATGTGACAGCAAGTTTTTGAGAATTAAAAAAGAGCCTGAGACCCCTCAAATATGAATCCAAATCCATGTAAAAAGCACAAAATGGAACTCGCTATCATGAAAACCATTTTAACGCCGGACAACAGTCCTCCATTTTGAAAAACAAGAAAAACAATTGCATGGATAACACCAATGAATCTTACCTTTTTTTTTCTTTTTACTAGCACTAACGGGTTAGCCTAATGGAAGATCGTTCAAAGGGAGTACTGGTTCACGCAAAATCTACGTCGTTCTTCTCATATATTTTTCTTGATAGCACGAGAGTTAACAGCCATATGGGAACAAAAAGACCATTAGAAGGAGGGGATATAAATATTTTCCCAGAAAGAGGACAGGTAATAAATAGGAAAATAATTGTAGGCCCAAATTTTCCTGTTTTAATAAGCGACTCTTCACACCAATCCTGGACGGAGGAGGGGTCCCAATATCCCCAAACTCTTACACAGAATATATATATATATATATATATATATATATATATATATATATATATATATATATATAAGCAAATACTAATATAGCATAAATACAGTCAAAAAATATTAATATAACAAAATAAGAAGCATTCAGCCACCTGTGGGGGAAAAGGCTTCTTGATGATGATTAAGAAACACATAAGATATACCATTATATATTACAAGAAAACTGGTATACTTTTATTCTGTTTTGCTTTACACTACTTTTCTTTTTTATGCCATTATCATAAGCCTTGTCAACAAGGAACCGAAAACATGAAATTTCGTTTTTTTATGAACAAAATTTGGCAAAAAGAATCGTCCCTTCCAAATATATAAATCATTAAGATTATTGTTACCCATTAAAAGCTACGACCCTGGAAAAATATTCCTGATTTTCCAAAAAGGGTGGAAACAACCCCAAAAAGACAAGTAATTTTAATTAAAATCACAAAATCAGATTCAGCATAACAGGGAACAATACTGTAGAGGTTCCAAAGTCCTTTTTATAAAAATGTGAAATTTTGCTTTTTTGCCAAAAAAAGATTACGAAAGCGTGTTTATTTGTCTTTTTTCCCCAGGCTCACTATATCGAACCAACGGTGCTAGAAGATTTAAGTAGGGCTATTTCGAACAGAAATAAAAATTCTGGGGCCCTTTTAAGTTACCAAAAAGATTGGAGGGCAACTAGCACCCTTCCTACACCCCTTTTCCCTCAAAGACATCCAATCAAAACCTTGAATTAGCCATTTGATTCAGGATAATTGTATCCTGAATCAAACTAGTCTTTGGGGATGATGAAACCCCATATAGCCCCTAGGAAAAGGGTTGGAAATTATGCAATTTGTCCATTGATTAAATATATTGTTTCTAATTGGGGAATGTTCAGGAGTTTTTTGGGGACAGTTTTCTGCGAGGGGGCGATTCTCACGAGGAAAATTTTCCATGAGTTGGAAAGTTTCCTCGAGATGGACATAATTTTTACATGGGAGGGTGGAGAGGATATTACTGGCACGATTTGAAAAATGGTCGGAAAATAACTAAACAAAAACAAACAAGTTTTTTGAACTTCAAGTAAGCATCAACATTAAAACTTAAAGCCGACAGAAATTATTCCGTATATGAGGGGAGGGCGGCTGCCCCTTTCCCAACCCTCACTCTTTACGTTAAAGTTTGACTTTTTGTCACATTTCTGTAGGAAAACTGCTCAAATATAACGTTGAATTTGAAGGAGAATTGCTTTTAAACAACTTTAAGTCTTTAGCATAAAGAACAATGGTTGGGGAAGGGGTAGCCCCTTATATACGAAATAATTTCTACGCGCCTTAAGTTTTAATGTTGCTCTTACTTTCAGGTGAAAAAACTTTGTCTTTATTTATATTTAAAGTAACGACAGCAATTACGTAAATGTGCCTCTTTCTTGGATTTTATATGCGTTATTGGATTAAAAGTTGAAATTAAATTTAAAATTATTCAAAGAACTCTGACCATCCGACCTTGATCTGATGGCGGAAAGAACCTTCCTGGCAAGCTTTCTTGTCTGCTAGATGCACACGAAGATATCATACGAGCGTCTGGGTTTCCCCTTCCTAGTAAATTTAAGAATCCCCGCAAATTCATTTCTTTAATTTTTCTTCAAGCTCCTTTGAATTTTCTTCGTGCGAAAGTAATACGCAATTTAATTTATTATTATCCATTAGCTAAAGAAGCGCTGACAGACATGTAATTGAAACCGTCATGATGACGAATGTTGCTTGAATAACACTAATGTTTCAGCTTATATCCTTATACAGCTTGAATCAAATATTTCATGGTACTTAGCTGCAATGTATTTGCTTTCGTTATAATATCAATAAATAAATGTCTAAACACTTTCTTCATAAATAGAAGACCGGAGACTTTTTTGTCGCAAAATAAAATAAAACCTAACTGGAGCACCTCTTGCGGCTGCCGGTGTTAACACAATTCGAAAATATAGACTAAAACTAGGCGTAATGTAAAACACGTTTTTTTCCGGTACAATATGTGTACCGGAAGAATACCGAAAGAATTCTTTGAAGAAATCTCGAAGAATACCTTCAATAAGACATTGTGCTAGTTGATAGCAAAAAGGTAGTATTTTGTTCTCTTTCAAATTTCGTGGAACTACACCTTATAAATTTCTTTCCGTTGAGTTGAACGTATGGTAGACAGATAAACGAATAAACTCCTGTGTAAAGCCACTAGTCTGGAAGACTAGTCTGTTTGACGAAATTTACTAAGTCAAAATATTAAACGCAAAGCGAAACGCAAACACAAAGCGCAAAAACGCAAAACGTCATTTTTGCCCGTCATTTGAGCTGCTAAGTGCTGCTAATTCACGATCAAAGTGCAGGACAGCGCTTTGGTTCTTTTTCCAGTGTCTTGTCAACAAGACAGTGTCATCAAGTTTTTATCTGGAATAGCCAAGGTTCTTAAGGCTCAAACACAGAGCTTCTACCTTTTTGTGCTACTTTGATCATTTAAACTTGACTTTTATTCAAAATGATTAAAACTAACTTCATGAAATTTAATTACATGCTTACCAAAACAAAGCAAGGTAAATGTTTAAGCCTTTGCTGCTTGTCTTTCCTCTTCTCAGCTTTTTCGGAGGGGTGGATTGCACCTCCTTCTTTTAAGCATGCTGTCTGTACTGCGGTGGGTGGGCGGTCGTTTTCTTGGCCTATGCTAACAAAAACGCACTTTTAATATGTCACATTTAAAGGACCCATAAACCTGCGGATCGACTGCACATCGTGGATCGCATTTTTAATGTCATATTTAAAGGAGACAAAAACCTGTGGATCGACCACACATCGTGGAACGCATTTTTGACATATCACATTTAAAGGAGACATAAACCTGTGGATCGACTGCACACCGGGGATCGCATTTTAGTATGTCACATTTAAAGGAGACATAAACCTGTGGATCGACCACAAATCTTGGAACGCGTTTTTGACATCACATTTAAAGGAGACGTAAACCTGTGGATCGACTGCACATCGTGGATCGCATTTTTAATGTTACATTTAAAGGAGACAAAAACCTGTGGATCGACTGCACATCGTGGATCGCATTTTAATATGTCACATTTAAAGGAGACATAAACCTGTGGATCAACTGCACATCGTCGATGTTTTCAGTCGGAATAACAGGTTTGCGATTCAGCGGCTTTGGGACCACAAGAAACTTAAACACTTCTGTTAAAAAAGCTTCCAAAGCTTAACTATGAAGTTGTATCGTTGATTTGTTCAGCTGACAGGAATCGTAAAATATAACGAACTATACGAGTAGAAAGCTCGCAAAAAATACGCTAGGTAGCGTTCTTATCTCAATTTCGACTTAGGGTGTCAGTTAAGACCTTTTTGCTATCAACCGGCGATTTACCGAGGACACTGTATACCTTGATGTTGAGGATAAATACATTCTAAGACCACACTGGCTATGCATGACGCATGAAACAAACAAGAAAAGATAATAAATGGAAAATAAAATCAAATAGCCAAAAAAAACGAACCAAACAAAATCTAACTTTTTGAAGTAAACCTCACAAGAGACAAATCCACACTATCAATTTGGGTGTATTTGTGTCTTGTGAAGTTTATTTCAAAAGGTTAGATTTTGTTTGGTTCGTTTTATTTCATAACACTGAGGACGACTTGGCGAAGGTCCTTGTCGAAAAATCTGCTTGTTTTCGCTTCAGCTTGATCCACTGGCTGACTCTAGCCTCGTTTTTCTCGGCTATTTGATTTCATTTTTCATTTTTTTTTCTTCTTATTCACGCCGATTCATAACACCACATTAAATTATTACTACCAATTTACCATGATTACCTATTCAGTGCACTAACGGAGCAAGAGCTTACTATTATCAACGTATTGGTCTATGAAACCCTAAAACCTAGCGTTTTCTAATTTACGTATTTTCATAAAGCTTTAGTTCAGCAATCGGCTGAGGTAGCTCAAAAGACGCTATGTTACATAAAATAAATTTGACAGGAGAGCTGAAACACTCAAAAATATATTTCCGATTTCTTCCTTAACGTTTTCAGTGGTTACTTGCTCCTACCAGGGATTTTTTTTTGGGCGTATTTAAGACGCAGTAATAGTTTTATTCTGTGAATAATCTATTCTATTCTGTGAATAAGAAAGAAAATATAGCGCAGTTTTGAAAAAAAAAAAATTCTGATATCTTGAACGCCAAAATAAATATGAAAAACGTATTGATTCTATTAATAGAACATCTTAGTTTGAATAATATTTGCTCTATTAGTTATATAATAGACTACATACTAAACTATATATTAGTCTGAATAATGAATGGACGGATAATAGACATATCTATTAACAAATGAACTAACCTCATTTTTATACAATCCTAATAAGGGGGGAATTAATGCCAGGTTTTTCTTCTCACTCAATTAGACTACCTGTCTTGGCTTTTTCTACAATTAGCCATGGCTTGATGCTCACAACTATTCCATTTTAATTCAAATGTGTCCTTTTTGACAGATACTATTGATAGATATGAAAAACGGATTGATTCTATTAATAGAGCATATTAGTGTGAATAATATTTGCTCTATTAGTTATATAATAGACTATATATTAGTCTGAATAATGCAACGGCGAATAGTCAACAGAATATCTTCTTAATAATAAACGGTAAGAAAGGAATCGCACATATTTTTTTGAGTGATTCAGCTCTCCTGTCAAACTTATTTTATGTAACATAACATCTTTTGAGCTACCTCAGTAGACATATGATAAGAAGTTGTACAGCATACGGATTTTGGGCTGAATGTGACCGATGAAACTTTTTGAAAAGCAACACACACAGTGGTAAATAACAAAAAATAGTTGTTTTGCGGAGCAGAAGATGCTCCGTTTACCCATTCATTGAATCAGTCCTGGAGTCATGCAGTGTGTTTGGTCTCAACTTAGTAATCCAGAATTATCTGGATTACTAATAGTAATAGTAATCCAGATATACAATTTAGTAATCTGGATCCGGATTCAAAATCATCTGTGGCAACGCACTGCTCAGAATTTGATTCCTCGGGCTTACTAGGATTACTCGGGCTCAGAATTTGATTCCGGTAATGAGATTATACGATTATATTTCCATATTAATTTATTATTATATTATACATTTACATTATATTTATTATATATTAGTTATATATTTCATATTAATTATATTATTATATATTACTATTATATTATAATTTCCATAGATACGTGTATTCAATGCCTATTCAGATACATAACCGCTTTACAATTTGGGAAATAAACCTGCGTTCAGATAGGAACATTCAGCACCAACTAAAAATCACTCAGATTGCGTTATCAGGATTCCGCAGACTATCACAAATTTTTAATGTCACTAATTTGCTGTGTCAACAGAAATATAACCTAAAATTATCGACGTGTCTTCGCGTATAATAAAAATCCGTTATTTAACGATAATTGATTCGTTTAACATTAAAATAACACTCGTTTAATAACAATAAGAATTCGCTTATTTAATATATGTTCCATAAACCTTAAAGTGAAAAATTTAAAGTGAAAAAAATAACACTCGTTTAATAACAATAAGAATTCGCTTATTTAATATATGTTCCACAAACCTTAAAGTGAAAAATTTTTGTTATAAATATTTTATGACTCTTTATGATGGTAAATAAATAGGGGGAGGGGTTAGGTACTAAGCCCAAAACCTTCTAGGAGCATTCAGTCAGAATAATCCAATGGGTGATTAGTTACACAACATACATTTTACATTACAAAGGAAACTTAAGATATACTTCAGGTTTATTTGACTATTGTCACGAAGCAGTGGTTTTATAATAGGATCGCTTTTTTAGGCCTCCAAGATATGATAGAAATAATTTCAAAGTCGAATCTCCAATTTCACAATATGAAAAAAAACAATGGACAAAAAACAATTAGGAAAAACAAAAAAATCTAAATACCAAAAGAAATCAAATAAGATATGATGCAGATTGAAGCTATAACCATTAAATGAAGAGAGCATGTAAATCTAGGTTTTTTTTCTAATTATATCATAAAATGCCGTTTGAATTACTCTAGCCACAGCTGAAATCGTCTAGGGCAAATTCCTATATTTAGACTTTGATCTTTCAGAGCGTGTTTTTCCTAATCATATTCTTTTTTATATCTGAAGATATTTTCTAATAAATTTTTAACCATATTTTAATCAAAGCATATTCTCAGTATGTTCTTTAAATGTACTTGAACTTTAAATTTTCTTACCCAAAATCCCCAAAAATATTAGAATCAACTGATTCTTACTTGATATGAATTTAAAAAACTTTTTCCATAAGACAAGTTTTTCAAAGAAAAGTAAAGAGCTCCATTAAGAGCTCTTTGAATGAGGAGAAATGTCAATCTTCCAAGCGTAGAACTACCATAAATAACTATCAATAAATAAATGAAACTCAAAACGAACGGAAATTACAATAAATAGCCGAGTCAAGCTCAAAACGAGCAAAAATTAACATGAGTAGGGATAACCCCCACGCCTTCTCAAGACCAGAACATAATTTGCGCTTTACTGAAAAAAAAATGACAATGGATTATCAGTTTATTTGACATTAAATGACATTTAAGTACTGATATTTATTCCTTAAAGTTTTTATACTTGTTTATTTAAGAAATTAAGAGAAGTGAAAAAATTTAAGATGTATATTGTCTTAACCTCTAGTCACTTTCGACTATTAAAAGGGGCACTAGCAAGGGCTGAGGGTGGCGGCCAAGGGCGGCAACTATGGCCTTTTTTCCCAAATACATCCGATAACAATTTTGAGATAGCCTTTTTTTTAAAGTAGTTCAAAGATCATATAAAAAAAACTTAGCGGTCGACACAACCCTCCAGAGCCCGGAGGCAGACGTTATAAGTTATGCCCTGGGGGCATATATGGTTTTTTATCAGAAAGATGCTCGTGTAAACTCCAGAGAGGGCTAATTTGATTAGAAATTTAAAGTTCTGCCTCTCTTTTTTAAGAGTCAAAAGAGATCAGAGGAAAACTAGCACCCCACATGCCTTCCCCCCTAGCCATCCGATAAAAACTCTGAGAAAGCTATTTTGTTAAAAATAGTACAAACATCAGAAAATAAAAACTCGGGGTCAACAAAAGCCCCTAGGGCCCGGGGGCAGGAGTTGTATGTTATACCCCTGGGGGAATACATGGATCCTGTTGAATGGATGCTCGTATCCCTAAGGCATTTTCTAAAAACTTGAAACTTTTTGCAATAAAACACAAACAAAAATTAATCTAAAAAACTTTCCGAAAAAGAAGTTTTTCAAAGAAAAGTAAAGGCCATATTAAACTTAAGATCAGCAGATACAAATACCTGTTAAAATTCAAACTAGAAACGACAAGAAATTACTATTAAAGAATTAATGAAACCCAAAACGAACAGAAATTATGTAAATAATTTTAGCCAAAATATATACAACAAATACTAAATACTAATATTGATCTAAGTTGTATCTACTGATTTTTGTGTTTATTTTTAGTGTTGTAATAAGTACAAAAGAAAACCATTGTAATATAATTCGTTTTCAGTTGCGCTTCTTTAGACTTTTCCTGAGATCTTGCGATTTTAGCCCCAAGTATGGAATCTAGGGAAAGGAATGTGTTTAAAAATCACCCTCAAACAGAGTGATAAGAATGTATATTATCTATCCCACCTACAACTGCCAATCTATTGTCTTGGTACTTTTCGCAAAATTATCCTCGGGATATTAAACTTTAAGTGGCAGCCCTGCATAAAATAGAAACACTGCCAAAAGTATTGCATAAAATAGAAATAATATATGTTCAGACGATAAAACATATCTTATTATTTTTAATAAATATAATTTCTTTTGTTAAAATCAAATCATATCTTAAATTCACTTCACTATAAAATTCAGATACAAGCACTTAGCACCATCTAGCATAATACAAGTTGTTGCACTACATTTTTATAGAAAACTATTTTCCTCAGCTTAAT
Source organism: Artemia franciscana (assembly GCF_032884065.1). Lineage (NCBI taxonomy): Eukaryota > Metazoa > Arthropoda > Branchiopoda > Anostraca > Artemiidae > Artemia > Artemia franciscana. The sequence continues at coordinate 9,856,672 of NC_088882.1, forward strand.
GATTATCGCCAACATAAATGTTATCAGAATAAGTTTTACGCGTATTTCTCAGAAACTACTTTTTAAAGTTGGCTTAGGTGATGAATATGAGGAAGAACAAGGTTAATTATATCTTTTGAATTTTGAACACCGAAAAAAAGGTGTTTGGATTTTTGGACATGAAATATAAACGCTAATCTTGAAACTAACATTAAAATATCTAGGACATATTCAATTATCCAAAAAGAAAATGTAGATTATTTTCGGGTAACAAAAAAATACATTATGTTGTCCCTTACAAAATTCATTCCGGGCCGAAAGGGAGTTTAATTTTAAACAACTTTAGACATCTTGTTTATAACGAGCTATTTTAAAGTCATATTAATAATGTTGACTTGTACCGTTATAACTTTTATCTGATATTTCGTTCTAACGTTAATAATAATATACAACTTTAAAACCTTGACCTTAAGAATAATATAGTAGCGTTAATAATGATTCTTCGTAAACGTTAATAACTTTTAGTGTTACGCTATTCCGCACACTACTATTTTACTTATATATTTTTTATATACCTTCTTTTGAAACTAGTGCTCCAGAAATTCTCATTCAATTTTTCATATTTACAAATATTTACCAGAAGTATAAGAGCTCCCGAAAAATTCGTTCAATCATTACAGTTATTTTAAATATCTTATTGTTAATTTCAACCACTTGCAAATTACATTAAAAATTCATATTGCATAAATGAATCCTTTTCAGAATCATTCTTTCGTCAGAGTAGAATATTTTACTTTGGTTACTGGTAAGTGGTAATATGCATTTTTGCAAAGATCAGAGAAAAAAATGCTATAGCCTTCTAACCCCCCCCCCCTCCCTTGAGCTACGGTTCAAGGTTCCCTTGTACGTTTTCTAATAATTCTTTTTTGTTAGTTAGATGTGTTTTTCGCTTTATGTAATATTGATTTTTTATTTTAAATACCGGCGTAACAAAGTCTCTAAAACGCCATCTATAGATTTTGAACTGGAAGAAAAGATTATAGGGTCTCAGAAAAATTATGACACCTAAAACGTGTCATTCTGCGGTAAACCTATAGTTGTTTCTGACCTATTAGTTCATTGATCCAGAGTAAAAGGATTGGCTGGGGGGGGGGGGCATGTTTGATACTTGTCTATTATATAAATCATATTTGAGATCTGAAGTTTGGTGACAATAAAATATGATAAAAACAGAATACTCAATTAGCAGAATTGTGGAGGTCATTTGTGAATGATTAAATTGGGAGCGTCGGCTGACCGTCTCAAAGACAAAGAAAAATTTATTATTAACACGATTTTTAACCTAGTTCATTTTAGTTCATTATTAACGCGATTCTTGACCTGGTTCATTTTAGATCTTTATTAACGCGATTCTCGAGGACACCGGTTTTGCTTTGACTAGGATAGAGCAGTGTCTCAGTATGGATGTTCAAATAATGTGAAGTGTGCATGTTTTTTTGTGCAACAGAAAAATTGGAGGAATTGGTCATATAGTGGAAATAGATGAATCCTTGTTTACAAAAAGGAAAAATAATACAGGAAAAATCTTACCGTAACAGTGGGTGTTTGGTGGAGTATACAGGGGAAACAGTGAAAGATTTTTAGTGGAGGTCCTCGACCAAGGAGCAGAAACTTTACTCCAAGAAGTTAAGCTTCACATAGAGCCAAGATCAAGAATCATATCAGATTGTTGGAAGGGCTAAAACACAACTGGGCTGGAACAAGTAGGTTTCACTCATTTGGAAGTAGAGAGAATGTGCCCAAAAAGTAGAGAGAACGTGGAGTCAAAAACCGACACTGTCCCCGGGCGTTGAAAACTCTAGCTATGCTTCTGGTTCTTTAAACGAAATTCTGATTGTTTCAAGGAAAAATAATACAGGAAAAATCTTACCGCAACAGTGGGTGTTTGGTGGAGTATACAGGGGAAACAGTGAAAGATTTTTAGTGGAGGTCCTCGACCAAGGAGCAGAAACTTTACTCCAAGAAGTTAAGCTTCACATAGATCCAAGATCAAGAATCATATCAGATTGTTGGAAGGGCTAAAACACAACTGGGCTGGAACAAGTAGGTTTCACTCATTTGGAAGTAGAGAGAATGTGCCCAAAAAGTAGAGAGAACGTGGAGTCAAAAACCGACACTGTCCCCGGGCGTTGAAAACTCTAGCTATGCTTCTGGTTCTTTAAACGAAATTCTGATTGTTTCAAGGAAAAATAATACAGGAAAAATCTTACCGCAACAGTGGGTGTTTGGTGGAGTATACAGGGGAAACAGTGAAAGATTTTTAGTGGAGGTCGTCGACCAAGGAGCAGAAACTTTACTCCAAGAAGTTAAGCTTCACATAGACCAAGATCAAGAATCATATCAGATTGTTGGAAGGGCTAAAACACAACTGGGCTGGAACAAGTAGGTTTCGAGGGAATGTGGAGTCAAAAACCGACACTGTCCCCGGGCGTTGAAAACTCTAGCTATACTTCTGGTTCTTTAAACGAAATTCTGATTGTTCCAATAAAAATGAAGCCTAATTGTTTGAATTGGTGAAGCGGAAACTTATACAGCCATACATATTAAAAAGACCCGGAAAGACCCGGAAACCCGTGAATACGATTTTGAATGAAAAGACCTTGATGTACCTATATGGAGTTTTTAAAAGTAGCAGACATCAATATTCCAAGAAAACAAACACGGGCTAAAAATCAGAAAGTGTATAAGAAAGCGTAGCGGTGTGAGTCTAGAGTTAAGCCAGTACATAGGAAACATGTTGAGAAAACAATTCTTACTTCATTATATGGAGAATAACACTAGTTAAGATTTTTGGAACGGGTAGAACCATTATCTTCACCATTTTCCTTGTATTTCCAGTTTCTCTATAACATTTTTAATATTTATGTCCATTCTCTAAGTCTTGAAACCATTTATAAAGAAACACCCAAGTGTCACCTACCTAACTTAACCTAATCTATCAGTATTTGTGTATTAATATGCTTTTGTTAGAAGGCACTTATAGTTTCTAACTACGAATATAGATTATTTGAAAACAGAAAATTCAGTCGAATCCATGTATATCTTTCAGAATTTTTTTTAAAACAAATTATACAAAAGTGAACGAAGCGAAGATAAAGCCCCCCCCCCTAGAAAATGTGATAAGTAGGATTAGTCTGTATATTACGAAGTAAGACTTTTTTTCTTAACATGTTTCCTTATGTACTGGTCCAACCCTAGACTTACATCAGTGTAGCTTTCCTTTGAATAACGAAAAACATTACCAAATTTTCCAATTAGTTTTGCATTAGTTCAATTAGTTCAAGGTTCAATATGGCAAAACAGATGAAAATGTGGTACTGCGCTAAAAACTTCGTAATTTTGAAAACAAGCTAGAAAATTGCAGATTTCAGGTATAAACAGACCTATGACAGTCCAGGGGACAAAAAAAGTTTTTACTGTAATGTTTCTAACGTATTTTCCAATTTAATATAATGCATAGTGAATATCAGGAGCTTAATTCAATAGGTCTTAATTACATAGGTCTGTCCAATAGGTGGATAAAGCTTATCAAATGATAAACAAAAATGTATCGACCCACTTTTGAAATTATTGCAAATGAAGATAAAAATGAATTACCCACTGAAATTAACGCTACAGCCTATACAGAGCATTTTGGGACGTCACCTATAACGTTATATATAATAATATGAAAATTGCACAAGAAAATACATTTTTTTTTCAAAAATTACTGTAGTTCAATCAAGACAAATTCGCAAAAAAAAAATACGTAGCTGCAATCAGTAGCTTTCAAATGAGCCATTAAACATCTTTCTAAGACCTCTCAGTAGCCTGCTAGCCATGGCGAAAAAGGAAGGAGACAGGTCACTGCTACCCTTTCAAATACGATTTTTCTTGTTTTTGAATGTGGGCTCAAAACTTCCGGCCGAAATTTTTCGACCATTGTGATTCTAATAGGGTACTTTTAATTTCGATGAACCATCATTTTTATTTCACAAAATACATGCTATAGAAGAAATAGAACAAACATGCCATTCAGCCAAGAGAAAAAGCTCTGTTTCAAAATCCTCAAAAATTTTGTTAATGCAAAAACTTTTACTATTAAGACGAGCCTACGTAGCCTAATAGTTGTCATTCCAACGCCACCTTTAAACGGAGAATTTTGTCACAGAACAGATTTTTTTTAAACACTAGTTTTGAAACTTACGGTCACTAAGGGCTGCGCTTTACTCTAAATAGGTTGCTGCCACTACTCCAATCAGGATAGAGCACACTTGTAACTGTACCTCCAAAATAAAGCTCCCGAAAAAACACCATATACAGAGGGTTGGAACATAGAATATAATGAACTGTTTCCAAGAGCTTTTCAAGAACTCTGGACATACGGTACTAAAACAAATAGCGCCTTCTACAGTTTTGTACTTTCATTTTGCTTACCATTTTAAACGCCGACACTCACTCCCTGGGCCCCTATAAAGAGCATACCAGGGCCTTTAAACGTTCTGTAGCTTTTTCTATTCCCCAAAAACGTGTCTGAAATAACCCCCAGAAAGTTGAAGAGTATGGTCAAAGTACGACCAAGTTGTGTACATTAACCCCCCCCCCCCTCCGTCGAGAATAGCCTCTTTTAGGACAGACAGTGAACTAAAATAGACAGCGAAAGTACTATTTATTTTTATATTTTGAGTTTTATTACCATTCGAATATCGATGTGACCCCTGCATCCCTACAAAGGCGTTCCTGAGTTCCTTATATTTTATATAGTTAATACATCCCCCCTCCCGAAATTGTATGGCTCAAAAATACTTTTGTATTTTTAATTAGATTTGCAATTGACCCCTTTGGGATATTGTTTTTGTTATTGTTATTTTATGAAAATAAATAGAACTTGAACTATTGTATTTCAGTCTAAATCTTATATTGTATTTTATATATTGTAATTGTATATTCTACAATTGCAATGTATAAGTGTATATTCTATTTTCAACAAAATCTTCTGCCCCCCCCCCTTAGGGCTCTGACCCGTGTACATGGCAATTTTTTTTTAGAGGGGGTGAAAATATTGAAAATAATTGTTCAACAATTTGAAGAAGTAAGGCCAAGAAATTTGAAAACACTTAGGATTTCGGGGGTTACAATCTCTGTGCCCCCCTCTCTCCAGCGTACAAGCCGGCCTGTTTATCCCTAATTTCACAGTGAATGCGTGTTTTATCGTTTTGGGTGTAAATACTCTAAGTAACTAATGCCAACAAATTATTTTAACACCATCACGTTTTACAATTACAATGTCAACATTCACAAGCTTCAAAAGTAATAAAGCAGTAGTTTTGATTAGGATGGCTGTGTTTTGTATAAATAATAGAATCGCTGAGAGCAAACATTATCTGGCCAAGACGTCGAAACGGAGTGTTTAAAGTTTTCAAATATGAAGTCATGCCACTGTTGCAACCTATCATTTAATGCAGTTAAAAACTGAATAATTACAAATAGCTAGTAATGGCAAACAATTTTTCTGTGTTGAAATTCCGCTTTGTATCTGGATGTTTGCCCAAAAAAACAAATTCCAATCCAAAAATTCAGGATAGCCATATGAAAATTTATTAGATAATGGGTTTGCTTGCAGAGAACAGGGATTACTGAAAGTCTATCAAGTCTACCAGGATATACCCAGGGCTTTGTTCGTGGGGAAGGGGAGGGGGGTGGTTACAAAATAAAACTTAAAAAACGCATCAAACATGTGTTCAAATCCATTTTTGTAGCGTTTTTATGAGTCGGACAAAAATTGCAGGGGGTATTAAAATCCCCCCCCCCATACGACCTTGCACATCTCTGTAACTCCTGAGGTTCGTCGTGGCTATTTTAGTGGCAATAGGTCACTACACAGTTATGAGACTCGTTACACTGATAATTCTGTTGTACCCCATAAAAGTGGAACCAGGGCTGGTTTCCCACTAGATTTTCAGGGCCTCATGTATGAAACTTCATTCCAGGAAGAATTCGGGTGGCTGAGCATATCGGGCTGTTTAAAGGAAATTTGAAAATATATTTATTAGGAAAACGTTCGTAGTTTTATTTCTTTATTTTTATTATTATTGTTCCTACAATTATTATCATTATGGTAAAATGGTTGATGAGAGATTGGTTATATTTTTTATTTAGGTTATGTAATTTATTTTTTTTTATTTTAATTTATTTGTTTTTGTTAATTTGATGAATTCTTTGTTTCCAAAAAATGTAAGTAGCGTAAAAAAAAGTCTTAAGTGCTTTTTTGTATCTTTTTTTAGGGTGGTTATTAGTAATTTAGTTGTTATGTTTTTGTTTGACAATAAAAAAATTGAATTGAATTGAATTTTGAATTAGGTATCTAGGGATCGAAGCTCTGTCCCCTGATATTTAACTGTAAGTGATACATTCATTTTACCTCAGCTATAAAAAATTGCCTTTTTCACAATTAAAATTTACGTTATTTGCAAGATAAATTGTTGAATAACTTTACTTGCATAAGAATATTAAATTATTAAATTATCTTCTTTTAAAAATTATTTTATTATCTTCCTTTTTAGCTATGTCATACCTTATTATTGTTACTAGTTCAATCAATAGTTAATCAATAGTTAACAAAACACTGTTAAGTGTATCTGAAAGGAATCTTTTGAACGCGGAGACGCAAATGACAAAACCGTCAATTATTCTTAATTTTAAGCCATAAATTCATTTTTATTGGTTATAAAAGAATGTTATAAAATAACATGTGTTTACCTCTCCTGTTCTCTCTGAAATAAACCTCACAAAAATAAAGATATCTAAATAAATCTTTATTTAGCCTTAGAATCAAAACCGTATCTAGGGGCTAGGGGCTAGAGGATTTTCCACTATAGCTATGTCATATTTTATTATTGTTACTACCACACATTTCTCTGAGGAGATCAATGGTTAACAAAACCCTGTTAGGTGTATCTGAAAGGAATCTTTTGAACGCAGAGACACAAATGACAAAACTGTCAGTTATTTTTAATTTTAAGCCATAAATTTATTTTTATTATCAATGATATATATATATATATATATATATATATATATATATATATATATATATATATATATATATATATATATATATATATATCTATATATATCTATCTATATATATCTATATATCTATGATATATATCTATATGATATATATATATATATATATATATATATATATATATATATATATATATATATATATATATATATATATATATATATATATATATATATATATATATATATATATATATATATATATCATGAAAAGAGAAACTCACAAAAATAAAGATATCTAAATAAAATCTTTGTTTAACCTTAGAATCAAGACCGTATCTAGGGGCTAGGGGCTAGAGGATTTCCCACTATAGCTATGTCATGCGTTATTATTGTTACTATTACACATTTCTCTGAGGAGATCAATAGTTAACAAACTTTTAAATTTTCAAAACACGGAGACGCGAATGACAAAACTGTAAGTTATTTTTAATTTTAAGCCAAAATTTATTTTTATTGGTTATAAAAGAAAATGATAAATTATTATCTCTCTTATTAGCTATACCACACCTTGTTTGTTGCTGCCAAAACTTTCTTAGAGCACAACAAGAGTTAATAAAGTCCAACAGATATATCTGAAAGACATCTCTGAAACACAGAGACACCTGTGAGAAAACTATCAGTTGTTATCAATTATAAGTGATTTATTTATTTTATCTAAGCTATAAAAGAAAGAGAATGTAACATTCATATGTTACATGCCTTGCATTATTTTTCTTATTATCATAAATTTCTTTGAAAAGAACATGTACATATAAAAGCCTATCAGGAATATCTGAAATCAGGAGTGTTGGAAAGTAGAAATATTTGTCAGACATGGATATGAAGATGAGAAAAATGTCAGTTATTATTAATTTTAAGTGAAACGTTTATCTTATTTATGATATAAAAACAGGAAATAAGAATGAAAATCAAACATCGTAAATATAATATTTCTTTATTTATGATATAATGTACCATCTATACCATCAATTCTTGATCTTCCTTATTAAGAACAAATGTGCTTTGTCTTTCTATGCCAAGGAGAGTAAAACTGAAATATCATTGTTTGAATTGCTTAGTGGAATAATGTGAAAACTTACACGACCAAATGTTAAAAAAGGAAAATTTAGAAATTCATTTTTAATGAACACCTTCATGTGCAATTATGCAATTTTTGGCATAAGCGGACACTAAACTAAAAACTAGGTAAAAAATCAGCAAAAATTAATTGAAGACATATGGCAACAAACAGTTTAAGAAGATGTATCTTCCCTATTAAGGCGTAGTTGTCCTTGGGAAGCACCGGATCGTTAATATTAAAAATTTTTATGGACAGAAAATGTTGCCATTTTTAACTGATACGTCTGTTTAGTTATTTTAATACTGTAATGTGGCAACTCTGAGAAAATATAGCACTGCCCTAAGCTCTTCATAATTTGGAGACAAGCAATAACGACATCTAAAAAATTTTGGTTTTATAGCTATAAATAAACCTAAGATGGGTCCAGGAGGAAGAGGTGTTTTTATCTGTACAATTGGGGCGCCTGTGTATTATACGCCACTCACTCATGTTTACGCTGTTTACAACTCGAGAACAAACTGGTTTCTTTGTTACTTTAGAAACAAATTTGGGCTACACATTAGCACATAAGGGGGGGGGTAGGTGTAAAGTACAACAGGTTTTTATCTGGATACAATCGGGGCGCCTGTGTATTATACGCCACTCACTGATGTTTACGCTGTGTATAACTCGAGAACAAACCGGTTTCTTCGTTACTTTAGAAACAAATTTGGCCTATACATTGGCACATAAGGGGGGGGGTAGGTGTAAAGTACAGCAGGTTTTTATCTGGATACAATTGGGGCGCCTGTGTATTATACGTCACTCACTGATGTTTACGCTGTGTATAACTCGAGAACAAACCCGTTTCTTCTTTACCTTAGAATGAAATTTGGGCTATACATTAGCACATTACGGGGGATGGGTGTAAAGTACAGCGGGTTTTTGTCTGGATACAATTGGGGCACCTCTGCATTATACGCCACTCACTCATGTTTACGCTGTGTATAACTCGAGAACAAACCGGTTTCTTCGATACTTTAGAAACAAATCTGGGCTATACATTTGCACATTAGGGCGGATGGGTGTAAAGTATAGTGGGTCTGCATGCGAAATATATTAGGTACAATTATTCAGAATACTGTGAAGTTCGAATTGTTTTCTAACTTCAAACTGTCCAAATACTGTACCCCCTCCTCTCCCCCCTAATGGGCAAATTTACCCTTCCCTTATTAGTGTTATTATTATCACGCACAGGCGCACAATTTTTTCGTAGGGGGGAGGTAATAAAGGCAAATTTATTTTGCAATTTGAATGAGAAGTGCCAAGAAATTCGGGAAGTTGAGAAAATTTTCGGATTTCGGAGAGGAGCAGTCCCGATGCCCTGTCCTGTGCACGTCCCTCACTTTCGTCGTTTTCATTTAAGGACAAAATTTTTTTAAATAAAATTTTTAATAAAACTTAAGAAAAAGATTTATTACTTAACATTTTTTATTTAAGGATGTATTTAAGAATAAAAAGGATTGCTAAAAGATTACTTGACATGATGCTAATAATGACACAACTGACAGTCCTTCATATATTTTTGGAGAATTCACTTTTTTTTCTTTTGACAATTCATATATTTTACATAAATCAAACAGTTCAAGGTAACGAACCGAAACTCTAAAAAACAGAATTTTGATATCAGTAGATACATCAAAGAATTGGATTTTTATGCTGATTTTAAACATATAATTTTCATCAAGTTTAGTCCTACTCATCAGAAGTTACGAGCCTGAGAAAATTTGCCTTATTTTCGAAAAAAGGGGGAAACTCCCCCTAAAAGTCATAAAATCTGAAAATCTGAAATCGCACCATCAGATTCAGCGTATCAGAGAACCCAACTGTAGAGATTTCAAGCTTTTACCTGCATAAATATAGAATTTTTTTGCCAGTAGAAAGATCATGGATGCGTGTTTATTTGTTTTTCCCCAGGGGTGATCGTATCGACCCAGTGGTTCTAGAATGTGGCGAGAGGGCTCATTCGAACAGAAATTAAAAGTTTCAGTGCCCTTTTTAAGTGACCAAAAAATGGAGGGCAACTAGGACCCTTCCAACGATCATTTTTTCCCAAAGTCACCGGATCAAAATTTTGAGATAGCCATTTTCTCCAGCATAGTCGAAAAATCTAATTACTACGTCTTTGAGAACGACCTAATCCCCCACAGTCCCCAGGGAAAAGGGCAACAAACTTTGCCCATGATTTACATATAGTATTGGTTATTGCAAAGTATATAGACGTTTTCGGAGAGGATTTTTTTCTGGTTTGGGAGGTGAGTCGGGGGAGAGGGTTATGTGGGAGGATCTTTTTACGGAGGAACTTTTCATGGAGGAAGAGAATTTTTCATGAAGGAGGCACCGGATTTCCCAACGTTATTTAAAAAACGATCAGAAATTAAATAAAAACACAAGTTTTTTTCAACTGAAAGTAAGAAGCAACATTAAAAATTAAGACAAACAAAAATTATTACGTATATGAGGGGGTTCGCCCCCTCGTCAATCCCTCACTCTCAACGCTAAAGTTTTTAGTACTTTTAAAAGAGGTATTTATTATAATTAAACTACCTTTGAAATTCAGGGGTCATTCTTAAGGAATTGGAACAAAATTCAAACTTTAGCGTAAAGAGCGAAGTATTGAAGAGGGGGGCGAACCCCCTAAATTACGTCATAATTTCTTTTAATTTTAAGTTTTAATGTTTCTCCTTACTTTCAGTTGGAAAAACTCGTTTTTTTATTTAATTATAAAGAAAGGATGATGAAAAATTTAGTTTACACATATATATGTTATTTTTATTCTATCATAAATGATACGGTTGATAAAACTGTTACTTTTTATTATCATCTGTCTGAAACTAAGCTTTCTTGAGTTTTTAGAGAGTTAAAATCGTGTGGCGAAATTTAATGATTTCATCACCGGTAAAAAGACTATTAAAAGCTTTATGAATTATTCTTTACTTTTCTAAAGGCCAATTAAGGATTTTCTCCGCTTCTATTCCTGTTTTATTGCGTCAGTTTTGTGTTTTCAGTAAAATGATGTTTTTTTAGAATTTTATAAATAAAAGAAAACATCAATGCCAGCATATACGGTTTTAGGAGAGGGACCCTGACAGAAAAATTTTTCCTGGCAAAATTTCAAATAATAATCTAAGATTTACAATCATACAGTAAGTTTTGATATTTTACTTTTATTAAAATAAAGTAGTAAGCGCAGTTGGCAGTAGCTTAATAAGCATATCAAATTCCAAGTCTTTTATTTTTCTTATGTCTTTTCCCATATAAAGTAAAAAAAAGTCTTAAATAATTTTTTTTAGTAAATGAAATTAGTAATTTAGTAATTAGATAGACAGGGGGGGGGGAGAGAGTTCTAATAAATATTTTGTCCCAGGTGAATGAGAGGCCAAAACCACCACTGCATACCAGTTGGTTTAAAAAAGTTTTTGAAAAATATGTTGCAAAAACTTCGAAATAGTCATTTTTTCCGCTCAAATTTTCAACTTCAGTTGTTACTTTCTTCAGAAAAACTTTTTTGTTATTGATAGATAAAATGAAGTTAGAGGATAAGATATAGTGGATTTAGGATCACATCTAGGATCATTGCTTGGAGGGGCCCGGGTTCTTCGAGAAAATGTAAGGCGAGGAAAGATGTGTATGTGCAGGTATGATATGCAATATCATACCTGCAAAATATTCCTTGTTGACAACAAAAGGGTTAGGGTACTTTCTGTCTATCGCAATGTTCTTAATTTTACATCTCGAGCCCAGGGTACTACACCAAGTCAGCCTTAATTCTTTCAGTAAACACAAATAATGAAGTTGGCAACCCCTTAGCTGGTATATGTGAATTTTGTGTATTTCACAACCATATCGTAAACTTTATTTACATATTACGCAATATTTAATAACGAAAAAATAAGACATCTATTGAGCAAGAGTTATATAATATATATATATATATATATATATATATATATATATATATATATATATATATATATATATATATATATATATATATATATATATATATATATATATATATATATGTATATATATATATATATATACTCTGGGCGTTTGTATACTCTAATCCTATGTATATATTCTAGGCGTTTACCCTCAATCCCCGGAAAATACATCCGTGGAAAACTGAGTTTTCCTCATTTGAGAATTTGATTTCAGTTATGTTTTTTTTTTGTTTCGCTGAGAAGGCCTAAGGAAAGGGATAAAGAGAAATTTACACACCATAAGTATGTTAAAAACTTCCCGCAAATCCATTTTTGTTGAAAATACTTCCATATTAACTTCTGCGATTTTTGGCAGTAGCGACCGCCAAATTAAAAAAAAACAAAAAAAACGAAGAATAAAATATGGGTTAAAAATCATCAAAATTAAGCTAAGAACATATGGCCACAAACTGTTTAAGAAGGTTTATCTCCATTGAAGGCAGAGTTGGCTTTGGTAATATTCCCAAATTTCCCCATGGAATTTTGTTCTTATTGTTTAACTTTTTACAGACCAAAGCGTTGTCAAATTCTACAAGTTAGTTTTTCGTATCTTCCAAGTGTAAAACTACCACAAATCACAATTAATAAATAGATGAAACTAAAAACGAACAGAAATTACAATAGATAATCTGGTCAAAGTCAAAACGAGCAAAAATCAAAGGGAGTAAGGCTGAGAGCCCCCGCGTCTTCTCAAGACCAGAAAATAATTTGCACTTTGCTAAAAAAAAAAAAAAAAAAAAAAAAAAAAAAAAATAGCTGTGAATTGTCAGTTTAATATACATATTCTGACATGCATTCTTAAAGTCTTAATACTTCTTTTTTATATTAAAGTTAAAAAAAATGAAAACATTTAAAAAGTTTTTTTCAGTTTAGCGCAAATTATGTTCAGGCCCTAGGAAGGCATTGGGATTTTGAGATCTACTCAGGTTAATTTCTGCTCGTTTTGAGTTTGACTCGGTTATTTACTGTAACTTCTTTCTGTTTTGGGTTTAATTCATTTATTGATGGGGATTTGTGGTAGTTTTACGCTTGGAAAATTATTTGAATTTATTTCTACAAATTTTTGGCTTAATGAGGCTCTAATATTCTTTGACAAACTTGTTTTGTAGAAATTTTGATAAAATTAAATTCCGATCGTTTTTATTGACTTATTTTTTTATCATAGAAAAAAATCATTTTGTATTTTTTTTTTCTAATAGACTCCATAGTTTTTACTTTGAAGATTATTTGATTTAATTTCTTCTCATATTTGGTTTAATGTGGCTCTTTACTTTTCTTTAAAAAACTTGTTCCGTATGTTTCCCATTAACAAATACTATCTGTAAGTAATTAAATAAAAAAAAAAAAAACTAGTTTTTCAACTGAAAGCAAGGAGCAACTTCAAACCTTAAAACGAACAGAAATTATTACGTATATAAAAGGGGTTGCCTTCTCCTTAAGAACTCGCTCTTTATGCTAAAGTTTTTTTTTAGAATTTTAGCACAAAGCTTACTATTTTAACGTCCATTGTATTTCATGAATCGTTCGACAGTGAAAAAAGGTACAGAAGTCTAGATATTTCGATCACATATACAGCGATCATCATCAGTAGGAATACTAAAGTATTAAAATTTAAACTAACATATTTATAAATAAACAATTAACTTTCGGGGCATTCACATAATAATGAACTTTGGGTTATTCACTAGATTTTTTTAGAAGTGAGTTCAGTGAGAAAGTTCATTCAAAGTCTTGATAGAAATTTTCTTCTTTAATCTTGCCTAAGCGTAAAATAACTTTCCAGTAAGGGGGCAAAGTCTTTTGTGTCTTCTAATTGCAAATGAAATGTTGAGCTTATACTTGTATACTTGGTTTGTCTCATTTCCCCGTATATACGACGTATTTTCGACGTAACACCTTAAATTATATACCCTTTCCTCAGACCACACTGCCTCTCTAAGACGAACAAATAAACGTTCTAATGGGATCAATCCATTTATTTAGACTTAGCCCCATTCCCAAATATATAGGCTATTCCTATAGACCGCCCACTATCAATCCAAACCAAAGTAATATCCAGATTATGACCATGATTGGAAGATTAAAACATAACGGATGTAATAAAACATACTATGTATTGGACATAATGAGCTGTTCAAAATACGATAAAAAAAAAGATAAAAATAGCGAGCAAACACTTTGAAGTAAAATGTTTGTGATAGCGTGACGAGTACCTCACAGAAGAAACAGAAGAAAAATCAAAGTTGTCAATAAGTCAAGTCTTCATTGGAGTTGTTTTCATTGATTATTCAGTTTATTTAGATGCTGGTTGCTTGTTTTTTTTTTTTCACTAGCGGACGCCGAGATTCGATTTTCATTTTTTTTTACGCCAAAGAATTTTAGGCAACTGGAAAAAAGTCAAGTCTTCATTGGAGTTGTTTTCATTGATTATTCAGTTTATTTAGATACTGGTTGCTTGTTTTTTTTTCACTAGCGGACGTCGAGATTCGATTTTCATTTTTTTTTTTTTTTACGCCAAAGAATTTTAGGCAACTGGAAAAAAGTCAAGTCTTCATTGGAGTTGTTTTCAATGATTATTCAGTTTATTTAGATGCTGGTTGCTTGTTTTTTTTTTTTTTTTTTCACTAGCGGACGTCAAGATTCGATTTTCATTTTTTTTTTTACGCCAAAGAATTTTAGGCAACTGGAAAAAAGTCAACTAATTACAGCCGGTCGCTGAAATCTCTTAGTATCGACATGGACGAAATAGAGCCGTAAAAATATTCGCCTAATTAACTAACTGATACACAATCAAGGAAGCATCCGTGGAGGGGGGCTGGGTTTGATCCCTCCCCCGAAAGTTTTGTCTGACTCGAACAAAAGTAGTATATCGCATATAAAAAAAAATTTTATGCGTTTTGAGAAGTTGGTTTAACCCCCCTCAAAAACACCCCCCAAACGTAAATCCTGGATACGCCCTAGTGTCTAATAGTAATAGTAGCTAAATAGTACACTGTCAATTCTTTGCTAACACCAAAAACAAGAAGAACAATAGGGAATTTCTCAAGACAGTGGGAAACAAATTAGTTTGAATATTTCGTCCCTATGTCAAAGGGCCGTGTCCTCAGCAATACAAATAAGAAAAAATAACTTACAAGATGATAAAATCAATAAAACTAAAATGAACAGTTTTTCAACTGTTCATTTCACGAAGCATTTCATTGAAATCATTTCCTTTCATTTCAATGAATTGCCTAATTTCATCACAATTTATCAGTCCTGGTTGAACTTCGCTGAGGTAAGGATGCTGGGACTGTTTTGAAAAACTGTTCATTTTAGTTTTATTGATTTTATCATCTTGTAAGTTGTTTTTTTTCTTATTTGTATTGCTGAGGACGGCCCTTGGACATAGAGCCGAACTATTCATTCTAATTTGTTTCCCACTGTCTTGAGAAATTCTCTATTGTTCTTCTTGTTTTTGGTGTTTGTGATGGAAAGGCAGTGTGGTCTTCGTCGTTATTTACAATTCGTTGCTGTTGCGCCTGAAGTTCGTATCTGACATTTTCAGCCTTCTGAAATCATTGCCAAAAATCATTTGCTTATCTGTGTTCAAAGAAAAGGTCAGAAGAGCAATGTATGTACTATCACAATTCGATCATCCTGATCTATCTTATCATGCCGACCCTTTCTTTGAGAACAGCTTGGCAAACCTTTTTGACAATTACCTCAGATTTATGAAAATGGGAGATACGGCCTTAGTGGCGACTCTGACCTCTTTTGCGCCCCCTGTTTCCTACAAAATTTTCAGACCGAATTTGAACAGCATTTTCATTTATTAACAGAACGACCTTACGACTTTAGTGGCGACTCTGACCTCTTTTGCGCCCCCTGTTTCCCACAAAATTTTCAGACCGAATTTGAACAGCATTTTCATTTATTAACAGAAATGTATTTAATTTATTTTTCAATTATATTTGATCTATTATTTAAATTATTTAAGTCTAATTATTATTATTTTAATTATTACTATTTCACTATAACTGTTATTATTTATTTTATTTTATTAATGGATTCATTGTTTTCTTTTATTAACTGCGAACTCTGTTATATTTTGGTAAACATAAAATTTCATTAAGTACACAATTTTTGCGCCCCTAAATTTTTGGCGCCCGGGGCAATTACACCCTCCTTCAACCCCCTTAAACCACCCCTGCAAATTTTTTTAGGTACAATAGTGACGAATGTTGTCATGTATTATTTAGTGATCTATTCACAATGGAATATCCTAAGTGCAAAAAAATCTAGTGGGCAGCTTCTGTGTGAGTTTAGACTTACAGATACCATGAATAGTTTATTTGCTTTAAAAAATAAAATCGTCAGTCCATATATTTCAAAAAATAACCGCTAAATAAAGCACCTGCAATTACCAACTGGCCATATTTGTTGTATTCTACAATGCTTTCAGGAAAGCCCAGAAATTAATCTTAACGTTGGGATTTGCCCTAATTAATCTTGGGATTGCCCTAAGCTCTCAGATGTTTTTTTTTTGGAGGGGGGTAGATGTGCAGCACTAAATCAAATCGAAAAGGAAATTTCAAGGGTTTTTCACTCTCCATCTCAGATACAATAGAATTAAGTTTATCTAAAAACCGTGAAAAACACATCGTGAATCGGCTACAATTGCAACGTGAAAATCGCTACGTCAATCGGCTACGTGAAATCGTGAAAATCGGCTACAATTTAGACGATCCAAATAAACCTGATGATAAAAGTAGACCATCAATTGGAAAATATCGTCAAATGACGAAGGTACACAAATAAATTAAGATCTTGTTAATCAGAAAAATGACACACACGTTTTATATCTAACGATCCTGAATTTTCATTGAAGGCTCCCTTTGAACACATATTTCAGGATGAATTCCCAGTAAGCCCTTCCTCGGTATTATGGTGTCAATTCACAAACATTCGGGCCAAAAATATACTACTACTACTACTAATAACTCATTGCAGCACCAAGCCGCCTGAGGCCAACACAGCTACGCACGCTCCTCCTCCAACCTAATCTATTTAAAGCCTCCCTCTTTAAACCCTCCCACGAAGTTCCCATTTCCTTCAAATCTTTATTTATGACATCCTTCCAACCCAGACAAGGACGACCTGCTTTCCGTGTAGCCCCAGACGGTTGGCCACGAAGGACAATCTTCGGTAATCTGTCATCCTTCATCCGTAGAACGTGGCCTAGCCATCTCAACCTTTCTTTCATTATAGCCCAAGAAAGCGGGATTGAACCACACTTTTCGTACAACCTACTGTTTGAAATACGGTCAGTCAGCCGGGTACCCAGAACAATCCGTAGGCAATTTCTCTGGAAAACATTTAGTAAATTTTCATCTGCTTTTCGGAGTGCCCATGCTTCAGAGCCAAAGCAGTTCAAAATAGGGATGAAACCTTTTAATAGACAGTGAAACAAATATAAAATTCTAACTGAATATTTCGGACACATATACAGTGTCCATCATCGGCAGTAAAACAACTTTTACTTTAACAATTTTTGTGTCAGTTTTACTGCTGATGATGGACACAGTATATGTGTCCGGAATATTCAGTTAAAATTTTATATTTGTTTATCAAAGGTACATCAAAATTACTGGGTTATTAAAAAGGTTTCCAGCAAACGAAAGGGGCTGTATGCATCACTGGCTTGGGTTTAGTCTTCATTTATGTTCATACAAGTCAGTCAAGCCAAAAAAAAAGAAAGAAAATCAGAATCTAGTCAACGACTGTAATCAAAAGGTACCTCCTTGTAAGATAGAACACGCTCGAGGTTTGAGGTTAGGTTAACCATAATAAAACACACCTAAATATAATAAAAACATAATAGTTTAGAAAGAAATTTGGGCTATATATTTGCAAATTGGGGGGGGGGGGGTAAAGCATAGCATATATTAAATACGTGACCTAAACAAACCTAGTCTAACATAATCAAAATACCCACTAAATATTTAAATAAAATATAGCTACAATGTATTTTCCAACCGAGCCGAAGCTAATTGTCTGGTATAAAGAAGTTCTTGACCAGCTTCATGTCTCATGTTCGCGATACAATTTCTCGCGTGTGTTCTATCTAATAAAGAATTACCGATCAAAATTTTACTACCCCTCCCCCCCAAAAAAAATGCGCAAAAGCCTGCCAACATATTTGTTTCAGAGTTAATAAGATAATGAAATCACATTTGTTTCATCGAAGATACATTATATTCTCACAAAGATCTGTTAGGGAAAATCTCCTTGGGTAAAGTAGGCGGAGTCAACTTGCGACACGCTACCCAAGCATAATCGAAAAGAAAATTACATTTTTTTTTCCTCTTTTAACCGCCATAACACCTGGGGATGCCCCAAAGGTTGATTCCTCCCACTTTTAGCTTCTAGAAACATACTTTTAAAACAATAATATATCCAAGCGGACAAATGTGTAGTTTATACGTAATGACATGCTTTTTTGTACTATACTTACTATTAAGATATAGGCGGAGACAATCGTGCAGATGGAAAATATTTCCATATACAGTGCGTGATCTTGAGATGGATATGCTGGCAAGATAAAAATAGATTCTAATTTTTCATCTCCCATTTTAATACAATAAAAAGATAGATGCACACACTAAACTAGCAGCTTCTAACATTTTTTTTTAAGTCGCGCCCACTTTCTAGAGGAGCTCCTAAACTTTGAAGGGGTACTTTACCGAATGGTCAGTTTTACCCCTGTTTTACCAAACAAGGTCAAAATCTCGGTAAAAAATTGCAGCAAAATCGCGATAATTTTTGGCATAGCCGAGTGATTTCCGCGCTGGACTTGCAATCCTACGTCCTTCGGGACAGGGGTTCGAGTCCTTTAGTCGCCATCATTTATGTTGGGACTGAGGTTTATGGTGTAACTCTGCTAGCTCTGTCACCGAGAATTTAGGGAGCTTACTGTTAAGCAAGCTTCCACACAACACTTTTATCTCAGATGCCGGTTGAAAAAAAGAATAATTCCCGGAACGGACACGCATCCTCAGTAAGTTACGGTTTGGCGTGCAATTTGTAGTAGGGGGGGGGGGGTTAATTCACCCTCATTTTTTTAAGATGATCAAAGAAAGGCTGTGACGTTGAATGGAGTTCAACATCAAGCGATGCTCACTAACTTCCTTTTGTCCACTAAGCTTTCCACACAAAACCTTTATCTCAGATGCCGGGCTTTGTGAATAAACATAACAGTTGAATGTGGGGCATCAGAGAATCAAAGAATAATTCACGAAACGGACATGCATCCTCAATAAGTTACAGTTTGGTGTACAATTTGTACGAGGAGGGGGTTAATTCACCCTTATTTTTAAAAGATGATCAAGGAAAGGCTGTCGCGGTGAACGGAGTTCAACATCAAGCGATGCTCACTAACTTCCTTTGATTGGAGCAAATGAACATCGAAAATTTCTGGTTCAAACGAGACGTAGCAACTTACAACACTTCGGAAGACGCGATCGCTCTGGAGCGCAAAAAGTTCACAGACGGAATAATTTCGTTACAAGGAGGCCAAACCTAACCACCTTGATCTTGTGACTTATATTTCTCTAGTTAAACGAACCTTTTGTTTCTGGAGTCGTTATTATAGAACTGGGACAAAATTCAAACTTTAGAGTAAAGAGCGAAGTATTGAAGGAGGGCAACCCCTCGCATACACTTAATAATATCTCTTTGTTTAAAAGTTCCAATGTAGTTCCTTATTTTCAGTTGAAAAAAACCTTTTTTTTAAATTAATTTCTGACCGTTCTTTAAATAATGCCAGGAAATCTAGCTTCACCTCCAGCATAAAATCTCCCCTACTCATGGATTTATCCTCTTGACAATTCAATTCTGGTTAAAAGTTTACCCCGGACAATACCCCGGACGAGGGGGCACTAACCCCTGGCCCAAGAATTTTGGTAGCGCAAAAATTTCAAATAAATAACCTAACGGTTATAATCATTTTGTAATTTTAGAATTTGGTTTTTATTAAAACAAAGTAGAGGGTGCAGTTAATAAATAAAATCAATTAATAAATTACTAATTTATTTGATAAAAAATTAATATTAAAATCATAATAATTAAAATGATTTATTATAATTAAATAATTAAATAAATAGTAAAAAAGTAAACAATAAATTATTAGTTAATTAATAAATTGATAAAAATTATTGATATATCTTAATTTTGTTAAAAATTACAAGAGACCAGAACAGCCGTTGAGGGCATCACTATCTTGTTACACTATACTTAAAAGAGAAATATTTTATGTACAGTTACCCAATTTACTAGGAACAAATGTCAACTTTATCAGAGAGACTAGACAAAAAAAAGATAATCTCGAACTTCAATCCCTCGGAAAATGGCGTGAAACGCCCTCGAGGAAGGCCACGCACTAGACGGGCTGATGTAATAAAGCAACGCCTGCTCAATCGCAACATCAACCCAAATGAGGCCCCATCCTTAGCCCTGGACAGGGCTACTTGGAGAAGACTGACCCGCATCAGATATCTATAGCTATATTTCAACTAACATTTTAACTAAATATCTAGTTTGTAACAGGTTTCAAGTAAACGATAACAAATGAGTTTTCAAGGGGTTGCGCAATTTTCATGGTAGGTTCACACTGTACTGTAATACCGAATCTGATTTCTGTGATCAAGAGCCAAAAGCTAATTACAAGTCCAGTCTTCCCTTGATTACACTAGCCCAAATAGGACAAATTACTGGAATTAAAATTTTGAATTAAAATGGAATAGTTGTGTTGAGGTTGTTTCGGGTTCAGCACGCTCGGTTCTTCCATTACAATGGAACTTCTACATTATAATGGAAAATTTTCCAATATATTTGATAGTTGGGAAATATATTGAATAGTACGTCGGGAGAGTGGCAAATATATTAGAAAGTTACAAATTACAAATAATTTTTACAGTATTTTATAAAATTAAGATTATTTCGCTAAACTTTTACCCATTGGGCTATTTTTTATATGTTCGATAAGCCAAACTGAATTTTTTAGATCAAAATAGCAGCACTAGTGCTACCTCATGACAAGATACACAACCCGGTTGAACCACCTCAAGAAGTGTGAGGGTATAAAGACATATATTTTACGCATTTTGTACTATTAATTTGATTTCTATTTATTTTATATCTACTCTTGTTATATTTCACTATATCTTTTCATGGAAATAAGAATGGTTTCTTTCGATAAACTTTTGCCCTTTGGGCTGTTTTTTATTTATTTGATAAGCTAAGCACAATTTTTTGAATAAATTAGCAGCCCTGGTTGCACCTCATGACCCCGTATAGAATCCGATAGAAGCACCTCAAGGAGCGTGAGGGTATAACGACATATATTTAACACATTTTTTACTATTAATTTGTTTTTTATTTTTACTAAATCTATTCTTGTTATATTTCATTATATCTTTTCGTGGATATAAGAATGGTTTCTTTCGCTAAACGTTTACCAATCGGGCATCAATGGCGTATATTTGATACGCCAAGTACATTTTTTTAAAATAAAATAGCAGCCCTGGTTGCTGCTCATGACCCCATACACAACCCGTTTAAGGCAACCAAAGAAGCTTGAGGGTATAACAACATATATTTTAGGTATTTTTTTTACTATTAATTTGTTTCTGTATTTTTTCAAGTCTATTCTTGTTATATTTAATTATATCTTTACATGAATATAAGGAGGGTTTCTCTCGCCAAACTTACCCATCGAGCTATTTTTATATATTTGGTAAGCCAAATTCAATTTTCTAGACCAAAATAGCAGCCCTAGTGCTACCTCATGACCCCGTACACAACCTGGTTGAAGCACCTCAAAAAGAGTGAGGGTACAACGACATACATTTTGCGCATTATTTTTTCCTATCAATTTGTTTCTGTATTTTTTTAAGTCTATTCTTGTAATATTTCACTATATTTTTTCATGGATATAAGAATGGTTCCTTTCGCTAAACGTTTACCCATCGGGCTATTTTTTAAATATTTGATAAGCCAAACTCATTTTTTTAGATCAAACTAACAGCCCTAGTCGCACCTCAGACTCCGTACTCAACGCAGTTGAAGCACTTCGAGAAGCGTGAGGGTATAACGACATATAATTTACGCTTTTTTTACAATTAATTTTTCGCTATTTAAGTTTTTAAGTCTATTCTCGTTAAATTTCATTATATCTTTTCATGGATACAAGAATTGTTTCTTTCGTAAGCATAAATGTTAGGTGATGATTCATACAAAGATGATTAGCCTACAAATATTTAGAAAAGAATGAAAATCAAAAACAATCTGATCGGTTAGCCATAAATGCCTCTCGAAAGTCATTAGAGAGAAAAACTATGATGAATCACCTTCAACCCGTGGATGTGGATTGGTAATTCATGTTATTTGACCAACAATGCTCGGCGAAATTCTTTCTGAGTGCAGTCAGCGCGATAAAAAAAAAGAGGGCGAACAAGTTTGAAGTTGTTGGATCTTGATTCAATAAACAGATATTAATATTATAAAAAATTAAAAATTTTTATAATATTATATTATAAAAATTTTTAAATAAAAATATTATAACAAATATTTAAATAATATTTGGAAAAATATTAAATATTTTAATAATATTTAATATAACAAATATTAAATAATAACATTATCCATTAATTATTTAAATAAATATTTAAATAATATTTTTTATAACAAATATTTAAATATAAAACAAATTTTAAATAATATTATAACAAATATTATAAAAATTATTAAACAGATATTATAAAAAAAAATTAATATTAAAATCATGATAATAATAATGATTTACTACCATTAAATAATTTAAATAATAAATTGTAAAAAAATAAACAATAAATATTTATTGTACAAAGCAGAACAAGGAACAGCAAAGCACTTTTGATATCACAATCTTGTGTTGAATACGTGGATCGAAGAGGCAAAAGTTCAATCCTACCCCCCCCCCCAAGAAAACGATCCCTTTCTTAGAAACACAACCGATCGCTGAGAATTGCATCAATTTCAAAAACAAACCACCTCCTTTATTTAGTTTTGTTTTTCTTCTGTGTCGTGTTATGTGTTCGATTTTTATTTTTCCAGACACTCAGTGATTTTGATGTCTGGTCCATGCTTTGGCAGAGTTTAAATATCAAAAAGTATGATGACGACTAGTGGTATCAATTCACATAAATTTTACTTTCTAAAAATCTAGGATGGGAGGTTATTTTTTTCGATAAAAGTACCAAAAAGTGCAATCCTCAACAAAACACCCCCCAATGACTTTTTAAAATCGAGAAGGGGTCAAAAATGTCGTCCCTCAAATTGACAGTTATAAATAATAACTGTTGCATGAATAGCCATAGTTGCAGATGAGCTTCGGCAATTTCTTAGAATTATATCAAGTTTTCAGTTTCCGACTAAAAGATTTACGGCGCTCCTTTTCGAAGGCTCCATAGTTCAGTCAATAAAAGTATAGCAGCTTAATTTTTTCTTGTGCCGTTAAATATAGAGAAAAGAAAGAAGTTGCATAACTTTTCTCTCAGGAAAATACGTATGTGTCGATTAGAACAAGACTAAACTTTCAAATATAAGGCAACACATGGCCGTTTGGATCCGCACTCACATAGACAAGAGTCGTTCCTAGGGTTGGTGTTGCTCAGGGAAAAGTTGATCACAGCCCCCTTCCCCCTATCGACTCAAATATAGCCTAAGCGAAAAAAGCTGAATCAAAGTGAAAATTTTTATCGAAGTGGGCCATCTCCAACAGTAGTCCTCACCCCCCTTGAGCTAAAATACCCAGAAGGCTGCCCCGGTTGTCCCCTCCTTTGAACGGCTCTGGTATAGACCAATAAAAAGAGCGGATTAAATTATGCCATATGCAAGAGCAAAACCAGGATTTTTGTTCTCTAAGAGGGGTTGCAAAACATTTGTAAGAAAAGGATCAAAAATTAGTTTCTATGCATTTTTGTTCCTTTTTGATGACTCAGACAAAAACCTTGGCGGAAGGGGTTGCAACCCGGTGCACACACCCTTCCCCCACACTGTGTATGGCCTCGGCCATATGGCAGATGATCCACAAAGTTTTGTTTCTTGCGGAATTGTATGATTTCACTCGCAGGTCACGTATTTCTTCAAGCGACCCATCAACACAGTTTACAGTTACAAATCTTAGAAAAATAAAAAACATTTAGCATCTTCAGAACCAAATAGCGTGGATGGGCGATTGAGGCCCCAAGTCCTTGGTTTCGGGTTGCAGAGTATAAATCGCTCTTTCAAAGATTATACAGAGTAAGATGGCAAATTAGAATCGTTTAATAAAAAAAAAAAAAACTATCCCACACCCAGTGCTGTTTTTTAGTACTCTTAAACAATAGCAAATTAGGTACAATTCAATAGAAAAATGAAAAATCAAGCTAAAAAGAGCGGTAAATAGTGGTATTCAACTTCTTTTTATATAAATTAACCTTTTGCATGTGTTTGTAACTAAATTTGGCAATCCATGCACGTGTTTGATGTCACTGTTACCCAGGAGCGTATCCACATTTTTATTCAACGGGTTTTGTTTGGGGGGGGGGGGACAAAGAAAGGGGAGGGGACAAAAAAGGGACAATTAAAAAAAACATCAAAAACCTGCTTATTTGACATTTTTATTACGTTATTACGAGTCGAGCAAAATTTTAGGGAGGGTCCAACCCTGAACCCCCTCCTAGATACAGTCTTAATGTTAACACACACATGCTTTAGGAATTACGCAATGAGTTTAAGGACATTCAAGCACATCAATTAATCACATTCAGGCGGGAAGTAGGCTATTGGGGGAACTCGGATCTAGGGCTTCCCGAAAATATGGGAATTTCTTATTCAAATTATCAAATAAAATTTGCTTCATTTTACCCCCCCCCCCCTCCCATTGAAAGAGTGGTCTTTGTACCTGCCTGCTTCCAAGGAAATAAATTGAGTTTTTGGATTCTCTTATTTCCAGATACAAACTTATTTAAACAGTGCTAATAGGTATTTATTTAAAATTATAGCCTTATTTAAAGGCTATAGGTATTTTCCTCAGCAAAATTGTTTTAAATAGCGAAATATCTTTAAGTAACAACGTTAGGAAATTAGTTCGGTAAACCACCAAGGATTGCTAGTTTTTTTCGTTGTTTCTTACACTGAAACATACCCACATCACATTACACATAATTTTACTCGCATAGGAAACATATACCACTACAAATGGGATAAGGAATAATTAACCTACCCCTTCCTCCTACAGAAAACATAGCTTCAGTACGTATGAATATGTTACTGTGAATGTTCGATATTGCTGAATGTCGAAATTCACTGTCCAAACTCCGAAATACCTTTTTTTCTCCTTAGATTTACTTTTTCAATTTAATGCGAGGTTTGGTGATGACAGGTTGGGTTAGGTTACCTTAGGTTTTTAACCCATTCCCCTTCCTCCTAAAACATACATCCAACTAAATTGAAAAGCAGCGCTCTAGCATTTTAGCATTTCAGACCCCACCCCACCGTATATTCTGGCTATGTGTACTTATGAGCCAAACCCTTTGTAGAAAAAACTGGTTCTCTTATTTGATTTGATCATTCGGTTAAAATCATTATTTAACTTTATCTATTTGGTTGAATATTCAGTTAAATGGAATAGTTCCAAAAAGCATTTGCGAGGCAATAGCAAATATTCTAAGAATGTAAACGTAAACTACAGCAACACAAATAATCAGTTGCTTTGCTAATACACAAGCAGGATTTGGCTGCATAACAATTAAAAACCCTGCCTTCAAAACTAGCAACTTGAGGCTATATTACCATGAAAACCAGAAGTATAATGCCCAGCTTAATCTAAACGTCGTATCTGACACTACTGCATTTTTTCCATTTTAAGCTAGTGTTTGAACAGTATGTTTAAATAAGTATGTAGATCTTCCTTTTCCTTACAGGCCATGAAACCTTTGCGGAGATAAGCGCCATGCATTTGCTGTCTGATTTTGTTTTTTGTTTATGAATATATCTTATCTTACATTTTTGCGCATACCGTATAACTCTTAGAGAAGCTTTAAATTAACTTTTTAATTTCTAAGAGCTATACTCAGAGCATAAGAAGATTGGGGTATAGCCCCCCCCCCCAAAGAAACTTAAACACACAGAAACCTTTTCTTCCATCCAGTTTAAGGAACTAAGTTCAGAACACTCTGGATCCCCCAATCAAAGAAACCAATTGCCTGTCCTTACTCAATCTTCAAGGGGTGAACTATAGAAAGGGTTAATATATGGCTACAACCAATTGGGTAAATATATAAAACTAGATTAATAAACTTAGGTAACATTGGTAGTTTAAAGCAAGTAAATTTATAATTTTAATCAAATTTCGTAATTTAAATTCTGTTATTTATTTAAAATAACCGATAATTATTTAAATAATTAATAAATAACCGATAATTATTTAAAAATAATTAATACCGACAATTAATAAATAAAATAATTATTTATAATTATTTATTTAAAATATTTATATTGAGTGCGAACTTTACCTAAAGCTTTGTAAAGTTGTAAAATTTAAAACGAACTATTCTGTAAATATTGGTCAAGAAAAATACTATATAACTGGTAAATTACAACGTTTTACTATTTTTGTAAAATTCATATTACGAATCTACTAACTTCTAAACAAAGGATAAAAACAATAGCAGCTAACACTAATATTTAGTTCTTTTAAAGCGATAATAGATACAATTCGTAGTTCTACTTTCACTACAAGTTGTCAAAAATATTAATTGGGTAAATATCTGTCGATCGGGTGGGAAGGCTAAGGGTCCAACTAAGAACAGAAAACTTGTTTCATCTCGAACTCAACCTGTTATCCCTAGTTCTCGCTTATAGAAACCTATAAGACTGGCATAAGTCGCAAGTTTCAAAATAAGACCTGTTTTCCCTTGCAGTGTCTACTACTGGTTTCAGGACGTAGATTGAAAGAAGAATCACAAGGGGTCACACATCATCTAGTGGACATCTACGCGCGATACAGTTCAATGACACCACGTCTTTTGTGCAACACGAGATACTTTGCACCATGCGTAGCACACTTCCACATGTGTACACAACTTTTAAAAGTAGACTACCCACCCCTCGAAAAATTCATTTAAGAAAGGGGCTGAGCATGGTTTAATGTCTTTTTCTTAGAAAAGAATTCTCCATGTTTTTCTCTTGCGTCATTTTTATTTTAGCTCTACAAATATCTTGGATGCTATTGAGCTGACAAATTTTCCATTCTCAGAAAAATTACAAAACTATCAAAATTGAAATTACCACGTTCGTAAGCAAAAAGTGGTGCATCAAAATGCAACAGAATTATTACGAAACGTAGTTAACTGCATGCGTGACATGCCTGTGGGAGCTTAGGGTTATACTTTATATCGAAAGTACTTTCAAACAGTTCGTGGTAACGAACTGTAGTAAGGCGCGACCCGGCTCAATAGTAACCAAAACTCTAAAAAATGAAATTTTGATACCAATAGCTACATCAAATAATCGCATTTTAATGCTGATTTTAAATATATAAGTAATTAAATATTCATCAAGTTTAGTCTTAGGCTACCTATCAAAAGTTACAAGCCTGAGAAAATTTGCCTTATTTTAGAAAATTGGGGGATACGCACCCTAAAAGTCACAGAATCTTAACGAAAATTACACCGTCAGATTCAGCGTATCAGAGAACCCTGTTGTAGAAGTTTGAAACTCCTATCTGCAAAAATGTGGAATTTTGTATTTTTTGCCAGAAAGCAGATCACGGACGCGTGTTTATTTGTTTGTTTTTTTGTTTGTTTTTTTTTTCCCCAGGGTTGATCGTATCGACCCAGTGGTCCTAGAATGTTGCGAGAGGGCTTAATCTAACGGAACTGGAAAATTCTAGTGCCCTTTTTAAGTGACCAAAAAAATGGAGGGAACCTAGGCCCCCTCCCACCCTAATTATTTTCCCAAAGTCACCGGATCAAAATTCTGAGATAGCCATTTTATTCAGCGTAGTCAAAAAACTTTAGAGCTATGTCTGTTGGGACCACTTACTCTCCCACAGTCCCCGTGGGAGGGGCTACAAGTTACAAACTTTGACCAGTGCTAATGGTTATTGGGAAGTGTACAGACGTTTTCAGAGGGATTTTTGGTTGGGGGAGGGGCTGAGAAGAGGGGGGTATGTTGGGGGAACTTTCCATCGAGGAATTTGTCAGGGGGGAAGAAAATTTCTATGAAGGGAGCGCAGGATTTTCTAGCATTATTTAAAAAAAAACAATAAAAAAATAAAAATAAAAAAGTTTCTCAACTGGAAGCAAGGAGCAGCATTAAAACTTAAAAGGAACAGATATTATTACACATATGAGGGGCTAACCACCTCCTAATACTTCGCTCTTTATGCTAAAGTATTTCTAGTAATTTCAACTATTTATTCTACGGCCTTTGTGATTCAGGGATCATTCTTAATGAATTGGGACAAAATTTAAGCTTTAGTGTAAAGAACGAGGTACTGACGAGGGGGTGACCCCCCTCATAATTGTAATAAAAACATGAGAATACAAAAGTTCGTTACGTAAGCTAATTTGTAAGTTACGTATATCTTTTACTAATAAAAACATTCGTAAAAAATTAAAAGTTCTAGTTGCCTTTTTAAGTAACCAAAAATAGGAGGGCAACTATGGTTCCTCCCCGACTCCTTTTTTTCAAAATCGTTCGATCAAAACTATGAGAAAGCCATTTAGCCAAAAAAAAAAAATATACAAATTTCATTTTAATTATTCCTCTGCGGAGAGCCAAAGTCAAAACATGCATTGATTCAAAAACGTTCAGAAATTAAACAAAAAACAAGTATTTTTAACTGAAAATAAGGAGCGACATTAAAATTTAAAACGAAAAGAAATTACTTCGCATATGAAAGGGGCTGCTTCCTCATCAACGTCCCGCTCTTTACGCTAAATTTTTTTACTGTTTTAAAAAGTATAGTTGAGAGAAAGAGTCAAACCTTAGCGTAAAGAGCGGGGCATTGATGAGGAAGCAGCCCCTGTCATATATGAAGTAATTTCTGTTCGTTTTAAATTTTAATGTCGCTCCTCACTTTCAGTTAAAAATCCTTCTTTTTTTTACTTAATTCTATCTAGGTCAAATCACAAAGAGACTACAGGCGAGAATTGTACAAGAGACGTAACAAAAGCCAACGACTTTCCACTACTACTGGCATTTCTGGAGACTAAGGTCGCTACGTTAAAGGACCACCGGGTCTCGTCCATTATAAACTTTTTTAGTTTGTGTGGCCCAACTGTTAAGAATTAATTGGGCAATCTGGCTATAACATGTAGAGCTCAGACAACATGCCCGAATAAACGACAGAAAACTAAAGGCTGGCACCTACTTTTACGAAAATCTTAGAAAAAAAAAACATTTAACTTCTCCTGTTTTATGCAAGAGATAGAGACATTCAGTTTTTTCGATTAAACGAACCAGATTTTTTTTTTAGGTTTATCCCTAAAAATGTTGAAGAATACCTCCAAGGATAACCCGGTATTAATCCGCTCAAATGAAATATTATTTGAGCTTTGAAATAGAAACACAAAAAATCACAATGATCATCGACTGAAAGTGAGAGAGCTAGCTCTACAGTTAGCCAAAGCTACAGAGTAGATTCGCCGGGATGCAGATTTTGTAACACATGCAAATACAGAAACAGGATAAGCGCCAAGTGTGCCCCACAGCTCCGCACGGCAGTACACCCGCTACAACGCTTAGTATAGTCTCCTTAAGGCTAGGCACAGTTCCACCAATCTTGGCACATATCACCTGGTGCACCTTATTTCTGAAAATTGGAGCCACCCTCCCTCAGAATTTTTAGGGCAATCTAGCCCCTGAGTAAAATGTAATCTTCAGTTGAAAGAAAATATTTAGGTAAGTGTTAATAATGGGTGCTGAGAGGGTGGTAACTCCCCCTCTTCTCGTGCATCCTTGCAAGAAGAGATTGCAAGGGATGATAAGGGTTAAGATACTAGCAGTTCTACAAGACTATTAGCAAGAGCCAAAAAGTAGTATTTATTATGATGATTTACCGAAATTGGCAGATATAGTCCAAAACTTCGAGCATATTGCTACAATGCTGATCATTGTGACAGCTGCAAATTCAGACAAGGATGCACATCTTTCACTAAGCACCTGCAGATCCGACTCTTAAAAATGACAAAGAAACCCAAAAATTTAAGATGTATAAGTCTGTAAAAAATCATTTGCCCCCCCCCCAATAAAAAAGAGTATGTTTTCATTTGCCTCATTTTAATTGCCATCTTGGATTTCACTACTTCATTTTCTAATTCTTCCGCCAGATCCACGATACACAGTAAGAAAGTAATCTGAACTGAACGAAGGGTGCACTTCCATTAAAATAGGTAAGATAATTGATTAGAAGCCTTTAAACAATTTCCACAAATAAAGGACTGAAGCCCGATGCAGAAGTCAGCGACATCTCTAATTTCAAGTAGCCTATAGATAAAAAGGAAATATTGTTCTTACCTTTGGCCATTTTGAGTTTAGTTCTTTCGCTTTCGTCGCATCTTGCAGCGCTTGAGAAAATAATCCGAGTTTAATGAGGGCTGCACTTCGGTTCGAATATAGGATATGATTCGTGGGATCAAGTTGAATGGCCTCTCCATAGAGGGTAACAGCTTTTTCAAACTCACCCTTTTGACATGCTTGATTGCTCAGTTTCACTTTTTCTAAAAATAATCCTTTTTTCTGTTCACTCAACTCAGTCTCATTTTCCACTTCCACCTACAAATAAATAGTTAATTGTAATAATTATTAATAATTGCTAATCAATGGAAAATAATTGGTAATGAAACAATTGAGAAACTTAGTAAATTCAACAAAGCCGGTAGTGAATACAACAAAGCTGACATGAATCAAGAGAACAAACAAGAATATGGACTAACGAGTTGTTAGTCCATAAGAATGGACTAACAATAGACAAACAAGAATAATAATATACAAACTATAATAGAATAATAGAATAATAATAGACAAACAAGAATCAGAGCACAAACATCAGAGCACAAGCATATAGACCTCAATGTATACGAGATCACACAGTTTTTCAACAATGATTATACAGAACATTAAAATAAAATATCCCAAAAAATTAGGAAACTAACAAAAACAATTATTATTGCTTTCACTGAAAGACAAATATTTCCACCAAACATGCCTTTTAAACATTAGATTTCAGCTTATATAAAGATTTAATCCTCGGAAGAGGTAGCCCTGGAAGCCCACATCTAGTGACTAATTCTTACACTGCGTTCAAATATGTTCAGTTATCATTTTGCTCCATCACCACCTTTTGTTTACGCAGCTTACGTTTACCTTACCTTACGTTTACCACCTTACGTTTAGTATCTAGTGATCGGCTAACTGAAACAACATGCGTTGAAGCTATTGACGGGAAGTACCTTGAGGTTTTTGCTAGGATAACGAGACCTGAAATTCCTATAACCTAACATATAAAATCTAAATCATCGGAATTTCTTTAGATTGGGTATTGAATTTACTGAGATCCTTCAGTTGGTCTTCAACCAAGTTTATATTAAAGCACAGGGAGCAATTGGTGCCTGCTTTCATGAAAGTACCACCTGGTTAAGAGGCAACCTCCTGTCACCAGAGAGGAATTTGACGTAGAAGATAATCAAACAGTTCGTGGCAACGAACTGTAGTAAGGAGCGACTCGGCTCAATAGTAACCAAAACTTTAAAAAACGGAAATTTGATACCAATAGCTACGTCAAAAGAACCGTCAGGATACGGTCAGGATTTAAATAAGAGCTCTGAGGCACGAGGGCCTTCTAAATATCAAGTTTCATTAAGATGCGATCACTCATTCGTAAGTTAAGAATACCTGATTTTTTTCAATTTTTCCTCTCCCTCCAACCCCCCCCCCCAGATGGTCGAATCGGGGAAACGACTGTTTTCAAGTCAATTTGTGCTGGTCCCTGACACGCCCACCAATTTTCATCGTCCTAGCACGTCCAAAAGCACCGAACTCACCAAAGCACTGGAAATCCCCCAACTCTCCCAAAGAGAGCGGATCCAGTCCAATTATGTCAATCACGTATCTAGAACTTGTGCTTATTCTTCCCATCAAATTTCATCCCGATCTCTCTACTCTAGGCGTTATCCAAGATTTCCGGTTTCCAAGGTTTCTGTTTCCCTCCCCCAACCCCACTTGTTCCCGGATCCGATTCGAATTGAAAATGGAGGATCTGAGACATAAGATCTTTATATACATCAGGTTTCATTAAGGATCCGATCACCCATTCGTAAGATAAAGATACCTCAATTTTCCAAGATTTCCGGTTTCCCCCTCCAACTCCTCCTAATGTCACCCGACCTGGTCGGGATTCAAACTAAGAGCTCTGAAGCATAAGATCCCTTCTAAATATCAAATTTCATTAAGATCTGATCATCCGTTCGTAAGTTAAAAATACCACTTTTTTCTAATTTTTCCGAATTACCCCCCCCCCCCCCCAACTCCCCCAACGAGAGCCGATCCGGTCTGGTTATGTCAATCACGTATCTAAGACTTGTGCTTATTCTTCCCACCGAGTATCGTTACGATCTCTCCACTCTAAGCGTTTTCCAAGATTTCCGGCTTCCTCCTTCAACTCCCTCCAATGTCACCAGATCCCAGAATTTTGAATAAGAGCTATCAGACACGAGGTTCTTCTTAATATCAAATTTCATTAGGATCCAATCACCCGTTTGTAAGTTCAGAATACCTCATTTTTGTCTAGTTTTTCTCGAATTAGGCGCCCCCTCCCCCGAACTCTCCCAAAGAGAGTGGATCCTGTACGGTTATGTCAATAACGTATATAGGACTTGTACTTATTCTTCCCACCAAGTTTCATCCTGCTTTCTCCACTCTAAGCATTTTCCAAGAATTTCTGCCCCCCAACTCCCCCCAATGAAAATGGATTCAGTCGGGATTTAAAATAAGACATCTGAGTTACGAGGCCCTTCTAAATATCAAATTTCATTAAGATCCAATCACTCGTAAGTTAAAAATGCTTCATTTTTTCCAATTTTTCAGAATTGACCCTCGCCCCCAACTCCTCCAAAGAGAGCGGATCCGTTCCGATTATGTCAATCACGTATCTAGGACTTCTGCTTATTTTTCCCACCAAGTTTCATACTGATCCCTCCACTCTAAGTGTTTTCCAAGATTTCAAGCTTCCCACTCCAACTCCCCCCAATGTCACCAGATTCGGTCAGGATTTAAAATAAGAACTCTGAGACACGATATCCTTCTAAATATCAAATTTCATGAAGATCCGATCCCCGTTTGTAAGTTAAAAATATCTCTTTTTTTCTAATTTTTCCTAATTAACCGCCCCCCAGATGGTTAAATCGGGGAAACGACTAGTTCTAATTTAATCTGGTCTGATCCCTGATAAGCCTGCCAAATTTCAGCGTCCTAGCTTATCTGAAAGTGTCCAAACTAGCAAGACTGGGACAGACCGACAGAATTTGCGATCGCTATATGTCACTTAGTAAATACCAAGTGCAATAAAAATAGAAACAAATATGTCTCCAAGGGAAGCCTGACCCACACAGCCCTTGGGCCAAAGGCCAGGAGTTATAGAGAATTGGTCGTTTTTGTACAGATAAATAAATCTGTAAAAAAAAGAAGTTAGGCTTGTTTGCATAGCTGGACTTAGGATCTCCCGGACATTTGGACAATGAGTATTCCGATTCTCGTATTTCCGTATTTCCATCAATTACGTATTTCCGAAGACATTTCAGAAAAACAACTAATTTCAAATGAAGGATTTCATTTGAAGGATTCAAATGTAAATTCCACTACAAAAGTGACATGCTAGCTTCGTGGAGATTCAAATCGCGAAGAAAAATTGTACCAAAAACCATGATTCATGACCACCCCCCTCAAATACCCTAGTTTTGATACTAAAACAAGCCGAAATTAAACTAAAAACTAATTTTTTTCCAACAAAATTAAAGTGCCAGATAAAAACGTTAAAAAAAGCATAAATTATGCTGTATAATATGGGAGCAAGGTGATGAGACATTCATTTATTTTTCCAAATGCTTCGAGAATAGAAGGGTTTATTCGTATTTCCTCAATAGAGTACCATACGTGAAATTTTCAATTCAAGCGTTTTGAACGATAAATGAATAGATCGATTAACAAAACACTTTTCGACTGAAGTCGATGTAATAAAACACAATCGATTAAATAAACGCCACAATAAAACACTTCTTAAAAATCAATAAATCAAGCACTTTTATTTACCATCTGGATATAGGGTATTCTTGGCACTCTAAACTGCTTTCCATTAAGTACTGGTTGAACTCTAGCGCAAATAGCGGAGGTTGAGGGGGCGGTAAGCTCAATAATATAAAAAATATTTCTGCTCGTTTTCAATTTTAATGTTGCATTTTACTGTCATTTAAAAAAAAAAACTTTTTTTTTTATTTAACATGGATTAAGATACAACGTTATTGCTCTGTCTACGGTCCTCCCAACTTATTTGGGCGGTCATGATGTGAACCTTCTTGTACCAACATCGGGACAAGACTCAAACGACGTACCCTTATTTTGCAAAACATTGCTCAAGTATTTTGTATATTGTTCAAATTCAAACACGACCAGGGCTCAAATGCTGAAGGAAAAAACGACTGCGTCTGGCCACTTCTAAAGGAAACATACTAATAAAATAAACAAGAGCTAAGAGCTCATATGGCACTAGTGAGGAGGTCGGAAGAGCCAAGAGCTCATATGGTATGAGCCCTAGCAAAATCCTAAGAATCAATAGATTGATTTAAAAGGAAAATAAGAGGGTTAATGCCGGTCGGGATTTAAAATAAGAGCTCTGAGTCAAGAGGTCCTTCTAAATATCAAAATTCATCAAGATCCGATCACCCACTCGTAACCTCAATTTTTCATCTCCCTTCAGCCCCCCAGATGGTCGAATCGGGGAAAGCGACTTTATCAAGTCAATTTGTGCAGCTCCCTGACACGCCTACCAATTTTCATCGTCCTAGCACGTCCAGAAACACCAAACTCGCCAAAGCACTGAACCCCACCACCTAACTCCACCAAAGAGAGTGGATCCAGTCCGGTTACATCAATCACGTATCTACTACATTTATAAACGTTTTAAAAAAATTTCCGGTTTCCCCCTCCCACTCCCCCCAGTGTCAACAGATCTGGTCGGAACTTGAAATAAGAGCTCTGAGACATGGACTACTTCTAAATATCAAATTTCATTAAGATCCGGTCACCCATTCTTAAGTGAAAAATACCTCAGTTTTTCTGATTTTTCCAAATTAACAACCCCCAGCTCCCTCAGAGAGAACGGATCCGTACCAATTATGTCCATCTCGTATCTATAACTTGTGCTTATTCTTCCCATTAAGTTTCATCCCGATCTCTCCACTCTAAGGGTTTTCCAAGATTTATGGTTTCCAAGATTTCTTTTTCGCCCCTCCAGCCCTCTATGTCCTCGGATCCAATTTGAATTGAAAATAGAGCATCTGAGACATAAGATTCTTCTATATATCAAGTTTCATTAAGATCCGATCACCCATTCGTAAGATACCTCGATTTTGACGTTTTCCAAGAATTCCGGTTTCCCCCTCCAACTTCCTTCAATGTCACCGGATCTGGTCGAGATTTAAAATGAGAGTTCTAAAGCACAAGATTCTTCTATATATCAAATTTCATTAAAATCTGATCATCCGTTCGTAAGTTACAAATGCCTCATTTTTTTCTAATTTTTCCGAATTGCTCCCCCCCCCCAATTCCACGAAAGAGAGCAGGTCCGGTCCGGTTATGTCAGTCATCTATCTTGGACTTGTGCTTACTCTTTCCACAAGTTTCATCCCAACCTCTCCGCTTTAAGCGCTTTCCAAGATCCCCCCCCCTAATGACACTGGATCCGGTCGGGATTTAAAATAAGAGATCTGAGTATCGAGATCCTTCTAAATATGAAATTTCATTAAGATATGATCACTCTTTCGTAAGTCAAAAATACCTCATATTTTGTAATTTTTTAGAATTAACCTTCCCCCCCCCAACTCACCCAAAGAGAGCAGATCCGTTCCGGTTATATCAATCCCGTATCTAGGACTTGTGCTTATTTTTCCCACCAATTTTCATCCCGCTCCCTCCACTCTAAACGTTTTCCAAGATTTTAGGTTCCGCCCCCCAACTAAATCTTCACCGGATCCGGTCGGAATTTAAAATAAGAGCTCTGAGACACGATATCCTTCTAAACATCAAATTTCATTAAGATCCGATCACTCCTTCGTAAGTTAAAAATACCTCATTTTTTTAATTTTTCGAATTAACCCTCCTCGCCCAAATCCCCCAAAGAGAGCGGATCTGTTCCGGTTATTTCAATCACGTATCTAGGACTCATGATTATTTTTACCACCAAGTTTCATCCCGATCCCTCCACCCTAAGCGTTTTCCAAGATTTTATGCCCCCCAACTCCCCCCAATGTCACCGGATCCGGTCAGGATTTAAAATAAGACCTCTGAGACACGATATCCTTCCAAAAATCAAATTTTATTAACATCCGATCACTCCTTCGTAAGTTAAAAATACCTCATTTTTTCTAGTTTTTCAGAATTAACCCTCCCCCCCCCAACTCCAACAAAGAGAGCGGACCCGTTCCCGTTATGTCAATCACGCATCTAGGACTTGTTCTTATTTTTCCCACCAAGTTTTATCCCGATCCCTTAACTCTAAGCGTTTTCCCAGATTTTAGGTTCCCCCCTCAATTCCCACCAATGTCACCGGATCCAGTCGGGATTTAAAATAACAGCTCTGAGACACGATATTCTTCCAAACTTCAAATTTCATTAACAAACAAATAAAAAAGTAGAAACAATAGGGAAAATCTTTTCAAGACCGTGGAAATCAGTTTTGTGAATATTTCGGCCCTATGTCCAAGGGCCGTCTTCAGCACAATACGAGAACAAGAGAGAAAATATGTATATATTAATAAACTTACATTAAATTGTGAGAATTAAAACTAAATAATGTGATTTAAAAACTTTTTTTTAAAACAGCTCTAGCATCCTTACTTCAACGAAGTTCAACCAGGACTGACAAAAAGAATGAAGTGAGAATATAAATTCATTCAAACTAAAGAGAACAAAGTAATTAAATGCAATTTCTCAGAGCCAACCTTGCTTTTTTAGCAGCCTGTCTCAAAGGCCTTTTCGTAGCTGGTTAAATACTATTATAAATCGGTTTAGTAAAATATTTTGTTTGATCATTTTTAATTAAATTTGAGTATAAAGAATTTAGTGAGTATTCCCCTAAGTCCCTGTTCAAAGAAATATTATTATTTATTTTGAGACTAATTTCGATTGATTCTCGAACCACCTGTTTTATCCCCAAATCATTACTGATGAGTGAAGATTTTTCTAAAAGTATCGTGTGGGACGGATTATTAAATATATGCCAACCTAAAGCAGAATCAAAGGAGTTGTTGGAACTATTTGAAATTAATGCCTTGTCTATGTCTTTGTCTCTATCTAAGTTTGAGCCTCCTACCACTTCCACACCGAAAAATTTGCACGACATAAAAATACTATCTAATCTCCAAAAAGATCCTTCTATTATAATAACTAAAGCAGAAAAAAGCAATTCATTTGTTGTCATGAATACGACAGACTATGACAACAAAATTCTTTCGCATTTAAATGACACAATTACATATAAAACAATAACTCATGATCCTACTGATCAGTTTGCTAATAATATTATAAATGAATTAATGCGGCTAAAACAAAATGGTAAAATCACCCCACAATTATACAATAAATTTTTCCCCGTGGTAGTTTCTGTCCTAAACTCTACGGTTTACCAAAAATACATAAACAGGGTATTCCCTTAAGACCTATCGTAGCTTGTACTAAAGCTCCCGCTGCCAATATTGGAAAATGGCTTTGTGCAGCTTTCAAACCTTTATTGTATTCTCAAAATTCCTATATTCGTAATTCGGCAGATTTGGTTGAAACACTTAGCAACACAAGTATTTCAGAAAACACAATAGTTAATAATTTTGACATTGTTTCCATGTATACAAATATAGATGTGACTATTTCTGAGGAATTATTAAAAAACAAAATAGAAGAAAATTACCACTTAATCGAGGCTTCAGCGACGGGAATCGATTGTGAAGCTTTAATGACTCTGGTTAAAATTTGTAATAAGTTTTCTACGTATTTTCAATTTCGCGATTCTTTCTATCAGCAAAAAAATGGGTTACCCATAGGGGCACCTTTATCCGGGCTACTGGCAAATATTTATGTCGAGAACCTTGAAAATTGGGCATTAAATTCTTATTTTTTAAAACACGTCTATTGGGGTCGTTATATTGATGAAGTAATTTCACTTTGGAATTATGGGAAGCTGAACTCCGGGGCTTCTTAGACTATCTTAACACTTATGATCGAAATTTGCAGTTCACCCTATAAGTTGAAACTCAAAATAAACTACCGTTTTTAGATGTGTTAATTATTCTTAATGCTGATAAACTGGATTTTATACCTAATGAAAGTATGATGAAAGTAAAATACTTTTAAAACAAGATTATAGAAACAACAACATAGAATTACGGAAATAAGGCCCCCCAGAACGCATTATAATAAACTGTGGGTACTTCCTTGTTATATACTACACACTCAAGAATTGAAGTTAGGTTAATCATTATGAAATATACCAAAATATGATGAAAATATAATAGTTTAGTAACAAAATCGTGGAAACTACAAAAAAAGAATTATGGAAGCGGGCCGCCCAGACCGCATTATATTAAATATGTAACCTAAACTAACATAACGAAACATCAACTAAATATTTAATTAAAATATAGCTACAATGTAGTTTACCACCGAGCCGAATCTAATATTGTCTGGTATAAAGACTATGAAAACCGGTTATTCTCTCATGTTCATGATACAAAATGTCGTGTGATGAGTTTAAGGCCACAAGTATCAAATATTTAATATATAATACGCCTATTGGTATTATAATATAAGGTATTTAATATAATGCGTTTTTTGGGCGGGGGGGGGCTGTTTTCCATAATTTTGTTAGTAAAGTCTTATATTTTCATCATATTTTGGTATTTTTCATTATGATTAACCTAACTTCACTTCTTGAGTGTGGTCGGTATAATACGTAAGTACCAAAAATAGCACCATTAGATTCCTTATTTTATACTCTTTCCAAATATCCTGGTCTCTTTTTTGACAGTGTACTCCACCCTCCTGATGGTCCTATATATATATATATATATATATATATATATATATATATATATATATATATATATATATATATATATATATATATATATATATATATATATATCTCCCTTAATTGGATCTAGTAATACTTCACAGGTTCTTTGAGCGCAATAGTTACCAAGATATTATTCAAAATGATTTTGAAGTCTATAGCAATGGAAAGAAACATGTTAATCAGAGTAATAGAAACGTGGTATATATTATAAAGTAAGAATGTCACTGTTTTAGTGTTTTCTTTCATTATTATGGCACTTGGTATTAACCAAGTGACATATAGCAATCGCAAATTCTGTCGGTCTGTCAGTCCCGGTTTTGCTGGCACTTCCAGGTAAGCTAGGACGATGAAATTTGGCAGGCGTATCAGGGACCGGACCAGATTAAATTAGAAATAGTCGTTTTCGCGATTTGACCATCTGGGGGGAGGAGAGTGGGGGGTCGGTTAATTCGGAAAAAATAGAAACAATGAAGTATTTTTAACTTACGAACGGGTGATGGGATCTTAAAGAAATTTTATGTTTCGAAGAATATCGTGTCTCAGAGCTCTTATTTCAAATCCCGACCAGATCCGCTGAAATTGGGGGGAACCTAACATCTTGGAAAATGCTTAGAATGGAGGGATCGGGATGAAATTTGGTGGGAAAAATAAGCAGAAGTCCTAGATACGTGATTGACATAACCGGAGCGGATCTGCTCTGTCTGGGGGAGTTGGCGGGGGGGGGTTAGTTCTTAAAATTAGAAAAAATGAGGTATTTTTAACTTACAAAGGAGTGATCGGATCTTAATGAAATTTGAAGTTTGGAAGAGTATCGTGTCTCAGAGCTCTTATTTTAAATCCTGACTGGATCCGGTGACATTGGGGGGGGGGCTAGAATCTTGGAAAACGCTTAGAGTGGAGGGATAGGGATGAAACTTGGTGGTAAAAATAATCGCGAGTCCTAGATACGTGATTGAAATAACCGGAACGGATCCACTCTCTTTGGGGTAGGAGGGTTAATGCTAAAAAATTAAAAACTGAGATATTTTTAACTTACGAAGGAGTGATCGGATCTTAATAAAGTTTGATGTTCAGAAGGATATCGTGTCTCAGAGCACTTATTTTAAATCCCGACAGGATCCGGTGAAGGGGAATTCGGGGGGGGGCCTAAAATCTTGGAAAACGCTTAGAATGGAGGGATCGGGATGAAACTTGGTGGGAAGAATAAGCACAAGTCCTAGATACGGGATTGACATAACCGGAACGGATCTGCTCTCTTTTGGGGAGTTGGGGGGAGGGGTTGATTCTGAAAATTAGAAACAAATGAGGTATTTTTGACTTACGAAAGAGTGATCGTATCTTAATGAAATTTCATATTTAGAAGGATCTCGAAACTCAGATCTCTTATTTTAAATCCCGACCGGATCCAGTGTCATTAGGGGGGGGGAGCGGAAATTATGGAAAACGCTTAAAGCGGAGAGATCAGGATGAAACTTGGCGGAAAGAATTAGCACAAGTCCAAGATAGGTGACTGACATAACCGAACCGGATCCGCTCTCTTTGGTGGAGTTGGGGGGGGGGGAGGTATCATTCGGAAAAATTAGGAAAAATGAGGTATTTGTAACTTACGAACGGGTAATCAGATCTTAATGAAATTTGATATCTAGAAGGATCTTGTGCTTTAGAACTTTCAATTTAAATCTCGACCAGATCCGGTGACATTGAAGGGAGTTGGAGGGGGAAACCGAAATTCTTGGAAAACGTGAAAATCGAGGTAGGCTATCTTACGAATGAGTGATCGGATCTTAATGAAACTTGATATATAGAAGAATCTTTTGTCTCAAATGCTCCATTTTCAATTCGAATCTGATCCGGGGACATAGAGGGTTGGAGGAAAGAAACGGAAATCTTGGAAGCCGGAAACCTTGGAAAACCCTTAGAGTGGAGAGATCGGGATGAAACTTGATGGGAAGAATAAACACAAGTTATAGATATGAGATTGACATAATAATTAGAAAAATTGAGGTTACGAGTGGGTGATCGGATCTTAATGAATTTTGATATGTAGAAGGACATCGTGACTCAGAGCTCTTATTTTAAATCCCGACCGACATTAGCCTCTGATTTTCCTTTTAAATCAATCTATTGATTCTTAAAATTTTACTAGAGCTCATACCATATGAGCTTCTGGCTCATATGAGTTCTTAGCTCTTTTTTTTTATATTCCCTAGGGGTATATCTGGAACCAATAGGGGGTCGTGGGGTATATCGTCAGAAAGCGACCAAGATATTTGGAAAAAGCAAAAAATAGGAGCGTAGTGGCATTAATTTTATTAGTATGCTTCCTTTAGAAGTGTAAAACCCCTAGACTGGTACCAAAAAAGCATGTTCGCTGATGTTAGTTCAATGAGCAGATGAAAGAAATCGGCTGTTGCCCAGGGGCGTGAAATCCCGGGGAGAGAACAAATTTTGAGCCAATTTTCCCAACTCAGGTGAAAATGACCGAGTGACAAATGAAAAATGAGCCATCTAGTACCATAAAAGCAAAGGTATAGTAATGAAAATTTATCTGTTTCTGTGGATGCTTGAATTATGTAGGCCTATCTCAGTTTTTTTATATTAATGAAGATGCTAAATCTCGACTGGGTAAACAAACTGGGGTTTGTGGGGCGATTGCCCCCATGCTCCATAGCAAATTACACCCCTGCTGTTGCCAGGGAATGATATCAATCTTATGCTGCCAATTTACCTATAAGCTAACTGGCATAGAATTATATAGATAAACAAATATAAACGGAAACAAGATAATGAACAAAATATACAGAAACAAGAACAAGACAACAGATAATAAACAGAAACTAGATAATAAACGAGATAATAATAATTGATAGAAACATTGTGCATATTACAAAGTAGGAATTTCATTGTTTTAGCGCTTTTTTTGTCTTGTAGATAAAAAGGTCAAACTTTAGTTCGAAGAGCAGGGGGGGGGGGGGTACATAGTTCCTCGGAAGCAAAAAATTCTTCGAACAGCTTTTTTCGTGATTTTTTTATACTATAATACTTCGGAATATTATTTAAGAACTTTAACTTTTCGGATTTTTTTCGATCAGTGCATTAAAAAAAAAATGAATCAATTTAGTTCCCTAGTCTAATATATTCATAATTTTCGTCATTGTTTTCTTCCTTTTAACAAATTACATGAATTTGAATAAGAATTATTTAGGTTATATAAGTAAATAAATAAATACTTTATTTCATTGCTTTAGGCCTACCCCATCTCAGTGTCCCGACGAATTCCCAGCTAGAAATAGTAACCTTTAGTGTATCTGAACTGTCCGTTCAATGGATCACAAACCCAGAATACTCTTTCAGCCATAGGCGCTATTTCTTTATTTTTTATTATTGTTTTTTTGTGGTGGTGAACTGAAGGCATCATTAATAACTAATTAATAATTATTAATAAATAATAATTATTAAATTATCGAATATAACGTATATCAATTATTAATTATTATTATTAATTATTAATAATAATTTAATTAATAATAATATTAAATATTAATAATATTGATTATTAAACATTATTTTATTTTATTTATTTTATTTAATGTTAATTAATGATTAATATTAAACACTATTAATAATTATATTTTTATTAACATATATAAATATATTGATTATTATTATCAAATTATTAACAACTAATTAATAATCATTAAAAATAATAACTATTAAATTATTAATTACAATATCTATTAATTATTAATCATATAAAAATTTTGTTGAACCCTTTCTTCTTCTCTTTCCAAGTCCACATTCACCCTCTGGCACTTTTAAAGAGCGGCACGGATCTCGAGCTGCACCATACCTATACATCGGAGGTTACAAAATTGAAATCCCCAGGATATTTTTTTATTTGATTCAGCATTATCCTCATTTTCCTGAAATTGGAAAAGAACTGATCGTTTGAAGGTTTGGTGAATTTTTCGATTAACGTAATACCGTACTGAGATAGCAAAGAAATAGACATACATTTCAAACAGGAATTTTATCCTGTATCGAAATATAAAATTTATTTACGTTGGAAATGATCTTTACCCCCCCCCCCATATAATGTGCAAATGTATACCCTGAACTGTAGCCTATATACGCAATAAATTTTCCATTATCTTGACAAACAATTAAATCAATTTAAAGTAAGAGTGACTTACAATAAAATTCAGTGCACAGGCTTATATACATTTCTGCGTAAATATTTGCAAATTACAAGGGGTGGTGTAAAGTTCATTTTGAGGCACAAATGAAGGTTAAATTCTAGTTTAGTGACTTTTTGCTATCTCGGAAAGGGGTTAGGTTAGTAGACTGAGACTTTTGGGGATGGGGCTACAGGCCAAAGTATATCCCCGGAAGGTATTTTAAAGTACCCACCTCCACTCTTTCTCCCACTTGAGAGCCCTGAAATTTGCCTACATGAAAGGTCTATACCTATTGAAATTTTGACAAAACAACATTTTACCTTAATTTTCAGTTACCTGTTGCCTTTTCTCTGCCTTTAGTTCTGAAAATGCACTTCCTGTTATTTGATTAGAATTCTGAGCCATATCAATGGTTTTTTTTTCAAAATTTATGAAATGTATTTGCATACCTTTAAAACCTTATAAATTAGGATTGAGCAAAGCTGTGAAGCTGAAAACAATTTTATTGTACTTCATTTAAGCAGAAGATCTATTTTGCAAGGTTTCACTTTTATTACACACATATTTTTAAAGGTCAGGACCCTCTAGAGGGAGAGGGAGTGGAGGTAGTTACTTAAAATACCTTCCCGGGACACGCTTTAGCCTGTAGACCTATCCCTGAAAGTTTCATTTTCCATTTCCAAGATAGCAAGAAGTCACTAAACGAGAATTTTACACCAATGAATATTATAATTGGATTCAGGATGCAATTCTGATTCGAAAGGCATGTCTATTCCTTAGCAACCTCAGTAGGCTACTACATTAATTGAAAGATTTACCAAGAGTTTTTCTGGCAACAAATACGAGATAAACCCTACACACACCCCCACCCAAAAATAAAACAAACAATAATCACCCTGAACTTCTCAAAGAAAATAATTTTAATGAGACTCACCTCG
Source organism: Artemia franciscana (assembly GCF_032884065.1). Taxonomy (NCBI): domain Eukaryota; kingdom Metazoa; phylum Arthropoda; class Branchiopoda; order Anostraca; family Artemiidae; genus Artemia; species Artemia franciscana. Next base: position 9,901,389 of record NC_088882.1, read on the forward strand.
AATAAATGAAACTTGGATTCCCCCTGCGTGTCAAGAGCTCCTTTCTTTTCAAACGACATTATTTAACGTCTTCACTTTCATTTCACAGAAAAAAACTTCAGCACGTGGATATCCATTCACAGACACTTTTCAGGTTCTAAGTGGCCTTTTGTGACAGCCGGGTAGGTACTAAATCTCACACTAACTGGTCGGCAGGATATTAACATGTCACCAAGTCAAATTTAACCAAGAGGATGTACCTTTCGCGGCGTTACAATTGACACCGATAGGTAACAAACACTGCCGCCACTTATTGGTTATGACAATTCAAAATTTCAAAATGTCAAATACGGTCTAAGCACAACAAAAAAGTGAGTTGCAAAAATAAAATCTAGCTTAAAAAAACAAGTGATGCACTACTTTTTGCCTGATAAAAGCAAGTGAAGATGTAAAATATGAGAGTATTATTGACAATACACACAGCACTTAGCAGTTTTGACAATTCATAAATTTAGTTTCTGAAGGATGTTCATTACGACCGCGTCCGCTGGAGAAAACAGTTGTATTTCGAGGCTTAATTGTGCAATTAACTCAGTTTGAATCCACAAACTTAGGTTAGACCTGAAAAAAAAATCTGATATTCAATTTCTTAAACTAGTTATATAAAGCCACAACACTTTACAGGTTTTCTTGTGTTAGCCTCATAACTAGAATAGTAACTGACACATTAGGTTAAATAATCCGACGTTCCGATTCCTTGAGAACATAACCCATCACCAAACGGTTTATTTACTTTTTCATACCAATTTCAAAAATGAGCGCACATAGTAGATCAGTACAATCCCCAAGATTTTCACACACAGTGACAGGTTATCGTCAGTAAAAGCAAATTTTAACTTCATATAGAAAGTGATTGCTTCTAGGCTTAGCTTCGCACCAGTCTCACAACTGAATACACACACTTGGGGTAGACTTTGTCGGGTCTACTAAAGGTACAAGTTAGAATACCCGTATCAAGTCTGACACAAGCTTGTCGAATTTCTGAGGCAATTATAGTCTGCGATGTTTGACTTAATCAATTTCTTCTGGCGTAATTCACGATGGGCAAGAATACGAGGATCACCATCATGGTAAAGAGTGATTAGTCAAGGTAAGGCACAACGAGTTTGGCAAGATTTTTATCGATAAAGATACAGGTGCTGAACGGAGAAAGTGCTACGGTAAGTTGGTCTACCAGCCCCCTAGTAGCTGGTAAGCCTATGAACTATTACCTGAAGAGTTGTATCAAAGATGTAAAGAACAAATGCAGGAAGTTTTGGTAAATTTTCCGATTAACTCACTAATGAGATACCTATATCTTTACCTATAATAAATACCTTAAGAATCAGAATTTCTTTCTGAATTCAAATATAAGATTAATTTGGGTCAGAAATGAACTTTGCCACCATCCTTCTATCGTGCAAATATATACCTGAGTTGTATATACGTATTAAATCCTCCGTTAGTCACCCTTTTCTTCAAATCAATTTCACAGTGTGTCAAAATAATAAAATTCATTGCATATGTACAATTCAGGGTATATAGGCTAGTTGCACATTATGAGAAGGGGGTAAAATTCGTTTTTGTGAAATTAAATATATAAACAAAACATTGAGACAGGCTTCTGGTTTTGAATTATGTAACTATTCAAATTTACAGTTTTTTTACGAATATATATATATATATATATATATATATATATATATATATATATATATATATATATATATATATATATATATATATATATATATATATATATACACTAGCTAGTGGGGTGGCGCTTCGCGCCACCCCAACACCTAGTTGGTGGGGGCACTTCGCGCCCCCCAAGCCCCCCCGCGTTCGTAAGTCGTTACGCGCCATTGTAGTTGTGTCCCTATGTCCCACCTGTGAATATAGATATATATATATATATATATATATATATATATATATATATATATATATATATATATATATATATATATATATATATATATATATATATATATATATATATATATATATATATATATATATATATATATATATATATATATATATATATATATATATATATATGTTTTTAACAACGTAAAACTTGCGAATATACAACATTCTTTGCTGTCCCATTGTCTGTGCATATAAATAGATTGTCAGGTTTACCGACTCTTGAACATGCAACATATAATGGTCCATGGGAAAACAATCCGTATTCAGATCTATACCTCATGATTCTAATGATTGCCCTTGAGCTTTGTTGATGGTGATTGCTAATCGACCATTCCCTGTGTCGCCATCGTCATTTATATATCCCCCTGTGCCCCCCGGCGTCCACTTTGTAGTTTTGTCCCTGTGTCCCGGTCGTCATTTATATTCCCTGTGTCCCGGTCGTCATTTGTGTCCCGGTGTCCCAGTCTGTGATTTCTCTTTGAGTGTCCCGGGCGTCATTTATATTCCATGTGTCCCGGTCGTCATTTATATCCCCCTGTGCCCCCCGGCGTCCCCGTTGTAGTTGTGTCCCTGTGTCCCGGTCGTCATTTATATTCCCTGTGTCCCGGTCGTCATTTGTATCCCGGTGTCCCGGTCTGTATATACATTCGTTTTTTAGTTTTGGTTTTCTCCTTTATTTTTCATTTTTTTCCTTTTTTGTTTTTTTTTTCTTTTTAGTTTTTTTAGTTTTTTAGCTTTTTTAGATTTTTTTATTAGTTTTTAGTTTTTGTTTCTTTTTAGTTTTTTTTTGTAGTTTTTACCTTTTTTTTAGTTTTTTTTTAGTTTTTTTTTACTTATGTCCTGGTCGTCATTTATACTCCCTGTGTCCCGGTCGTCATCTGTGTCCCGGTGCTTTGTTGATGGTGATTGCTAATCGAACATTCCTTTTGTCCCGGTCGCTTTCTCTTTGAGTGTCGTCATTTATATTCCCTATGTGCCGGTGTCCCGGTCGTCATTCGTGTCCCGATGTCCCGGTCTGTAATTTCGTCAGTTGAAAACATGACGTCAGTCGACACAGAAACATGACGTCACCCGACAGACAGACCCACACACACACAGACAACTTATTTATATATATATATATATATATATATATATATATATATATATATATATATATATATATATATATATATATGTCTGCTTGCTTTAAAATTTACGGAATCGGACTCAACCATGAAAAAGCAGTCAAGAACTTCAAGAAACTCAAGAAAAAGCACTCAAGAAAGCAGCATGAGAAAGTCAACATTAAATTTAATGAAACTTCCGGTTTGATTCGGTTGGGGCCCTACAATAAAGTGATGCCATAAAAAGGTAAAGGTATTAAAAGAGTTATTTTGCAGGAAACAGGAAATTTTTTGATCTTAGCTTAATTATTTTTTGGTGAAACCATGCCTCTCCTCCCTCAACCTCACAGTAAGGTCTTTGTGAAATGCCTCCGCTAAAGGCAAATCACCAGGGATAATGAAAGAGGTCAGACCAGCCAATGAATTAGTTGTAATTCAATGTTTAGGAAAGGTATTAATTATGTGGTTTTTTCCTTTTTATTTATTGTAAAGTGATTTATAATTATTACTTAATATAAATTATTTGTAATTATATTTATGTGTACTTATTACAAATTGTCGCTTATCTATAAAGTTATTAGTTATATTCATTTTTTCTGGGGATATCCATATAATTCCATTTTTTGAAGAGGAGATTTTTCAAAGGAGACTTTTCCAAAGAGAAAAATTCAGAGGGGTTAATAATTTAAAGATATCGTATAAATAAGCTATTTATACTAAAATATGCAAGAAACAGATGAGCTACAAAGACCTAAAGTTTCCAAAAGGATCGCATGAAACCGAAGCCCCCCTTCATATGTGCTGATTGCCACCGTCAATGATGTATATATAGCACAAATGTACATACTGAGTTTTGATATATTTCGCTTATTGAAACAATGCGTCTTCAACATTAAAAACAAAGATGAGATCTAAAATAATCTATAAAACCTAAAATTAAATAAAATATAGAACCAAGAAATAAAAAAACAAACTAATATCTATATATACAATTAAAACTACTGCGATTGGGCACCACAAAGGTATTTGTATACACAACGCATCGTTTATGCTTATACCAAGGCTTATGCTGGCTTTGCCTCTCAGTCAGACAATCTGTCTTGGTTTTTTCTCCAATTAGCCATGGCTCTCAACTTTTTATTACAGTCCACCAATGTTGATATTAATTCAAAAATCAACGGACTCGGTATGTCTTTTCCTTCTACTGGTCGTAGTCCCGTTTGTTTCTTCATCTTGAGATTGTTTATGGCATTTGCCAGTCGGGCAAGTGCCATATAGCGACCGTAATTTCTGTCCGTTCGTCTGTACGTCCTGGTTTAGCTAGTTCAGGCACTTCCAGATAGCCTAGTTTTTTCTTTCTTTGTTTTTGTCATTGATGGCCAATTCGGCTCTAGATCTTTCATCTGCTAGCCGTATGTACATAAATGTGTATGCTATATCTATTTTTTTTTTTAAATCATAATCCAGTCACTTCCAATAGAGGGTTTTTGTCCGGATCTCGTCAACAAAACGCAAACCAGGATTTCTTGCTAGTCTAATGATATACAATCAATTGGGACACCCCAGGGCGGACTACCAAAATTTGATTTATATCATCACTGTTATATGCGTTCTTTGAATGTAATTATTTAAAACAACAGAGGCAAATGAGTTACTATAATAGATTTGTCAATTTTGCAGATAGCTGAACATTGAGTTTTTTACGCAGCAAGGGCGATCTTATTTCACTTAGAGTTTAAGCCGCGTCCTAGCTTTTGTTTTAAAGCCGTTTCTAAACTTTTGTAAATAGTTTGTGAATATGGAAAAAAGCTAGAACAAAAAAGCTTCAAACGATAAATAACAGCTTGAATAGGAATAAATCATTTTATTGAACAGCGAAAAAAAAAACAATAAAAATATACTGGGTATTTCGATCACAAGTACAGTGATCGTCATCAGCAGACATAAAGAAATATATATATATATATATATATATATATATATATATATATATATATATATATATATATATATATATATATATATATATATATATATATATATATATATGTTTTTAACTACGTAAAACTTGCGAATATACAACATTCTTTGCTGTCCCATTGTCTGTGCATATCAATAGATTGTCAGGTTTACCGACTCTTGAACATGCAACATATAATGGTCCATGGGAAAACAATGCTATTGGATATCCATGGCTACAAAATGGAACATATAAACCGCTGCAAGATGGCTAAAGGAGGTCTTGCCATGTATATATCTAGTAATTTGCATTATTGCTTACGGGATGACTTATCAAGGAATTTTGAAGGTATCTTTGAGTCACAATTTATAGAAATTAGAGTTAATGGTATTGATTTAATCATAGGCAATATTTATCGTTCTCCTAGTGGCGCGGTTTCGTTGTTTCTCGGGAATCTTGAGGAAATACTTGACATAATATTGAAACGTCCGTGTCAGTTAATCATAATGGGTGACTTTAATATAAATTTGATGGATTCAAATTCTTCGGCTTCAGTTGATTTCCTTTCAACCATGCTTGCCGCAGGAACTCTACCAACTACATCCATCCCCACACGAGTAACTAATGTTACAGCTTCTTTGATTGACAATATCTTCTCTACGCTTTGCTTGAAGAAAAACTCAATTTTAGTTACTGATATCTCCGATCATTTTCCCATATATTCTCGGTTCAGTTTTAATCGGGGAAGGAATAACCGGGCTCAAGTATTTGATTCCTATTCTATTAGGTTTGGTGAGAATGAGTTATCTCTTCTTGGTTCTAAATTAGCGAAAAATTCGTGGGGCTTATTTGATAATGACAAGGATTTTTCTTGTTTATTTGAGTCGTTTTATGGAACCATAAAAGAGGCTATTCTTAGCCTTTGCAAAGTACCACCTTCTAATCGCAGGTCTAAAAGGATTATTCCTCTAAACCCATGGATGACATCCGGACTTCTCAAAAGCTGGAGAAGGAAAAATAATCTCTGGAGGTATTATAAATGCGCTACACTTTCAACGAGTGCTATTCGTCTTTGTCAATTCAAGATCTACCGGAATATATATAATTCCTTGTGTAGGAAAGCCAAATCTCTCTATTATCTAAATAATTTTGCTGCGTGTAATAAGGATATTCGTAAAACTTGGAAGGTAATAAATTCTGTGCTTAAACCTGGTTCTCAATATAGCTCTTTACCTATGAGTCTGGTCATTGGTGATGAGACTGTAGAGGGTGAGCTTAATGTCCAAGAAGCATTTACTTCATTTTTCGCTAGTATTGGTAATAATATCGCTTCCACAGCTACTTTTTCTCGGTCTAAGTCGGACTTTAGATCTTACCTCGGGCCGTCTTGTGTTAAGTCTATGTTTCTAGAGCCAGTAACAGAAATTGAAATTAATAAAATTGTTAATGGCTTGAAAGACTCATATTCATCTGGGCCAGATTCTATTCCTACTAAGGTAGTTAAATCTATTCTTCCTTCAATAGTTGTGCCTCTTACAAAACTTGTTAATCTTTCATTTAAATATGGGGTTTTTCCAGATCCTCTCAAGCGTGCTCGGATTATTGTTCTGTATAAAGGTGGACCAAGAAATGATCCAGCAAATTATCGACCAATTTCAATTTTATCAGTATTTAGTAAAATCTTCGAAAAGGCTATGCTTTCTCGTCTGCTTAAATTTCTAAAATCTAAAGAGTTTCTTCATGATTTTCAGTTTGGTTTCCGAATGAAGCACTCCACTGAGCATGCCTGTATGACCATTTTGAATTTTATACATTCTGAATTGGATTCGGGATTAATTCCGGCTGCTATATTCCCGGATATTCGCAAGGCATTCGATTCCTTAACCCATGAAATTCTTCTATCGAAGATGTCTCATTTTGGCATTAGGGGTAATGTATTTTCTTGGTTTCAATCTTATTTGAAGGATAGGTTAATTTCTGTCAATCCACAATTTAATTTCTGTCAATCACAAGTGAATTTTGGCGTCCCTCAGGGATCAGTTTTAGGGCCAGTGCTATTTTTGATTTATATAAATGATCTTTTTTACGCAGAAAAAAGCAGAAACCTATTCATTGCTGTAGACTCTGTCATCCTAAACCTTCCCTTGCCCATAGTCCCAGCTATAGTTCGCCATCTTCTGATGTCCTTGTTTGTTTTGCTGATGATAGCACACTCGGGACTTCGGAGAAATGTGAATCCGAGCTTCAATTAAACTTGGAATACTTGTTTGAGAGAGTAATTTCATGGCTTGATGCTAATTTTCTTGCCCTAAATTATTCAAAATCAAATTTTTTGATATTTTCGCATGTTTCTCAGATTTATCCCAAGTTGTCAGAAATTCATCAGCCAAATGGGATAATTCACAGATCTAAAGATCGATATGTTCGTTTTTTGGGCATTCTTGTTGATGAAAACTTGTCTTTCAAGCGTCACATTGATTTGATTAAAATGAAGATATGCAGGAGTCTCGGTATTTTAAGGAAACTCAAGCATATTTTCCCTGGATCAATTTTGGAAATCCTTTTTCACTCCTTGATCCGATCTTACGTTTCCTACTGTCCAATAGTATGGATGTCAACCTTTCCTTCACTGTTAAAACCACTTTCTAAGATTTATAATAAAGCTAGAAACCTCATTAAGGAAACTAACCGTTCAAGAGTTATCCCATTACTTGATCTCGAGTCACTGTATATTCTTTCGTGTGCATCTTTTACTTTTTCTCAGCTTCATAGTGACCTCCCCCGTCCCCTAAGTGTTCAGCCATCTTTCACCTCTGATCAGAATAATTATAATCTTCGCAATACTGAAAATCATTTTCAAGTTCCTTTTACTCCTTGTGTAAGGTCAGACTTTAATCCTTTAATTGCGAATATACAACATACACCCCTTATCGACATTTTATCAGGTATTTCAGCGGAAATCACATCATCAATTTCGTTCGAAGTAATTTTTTTATGTAGCCAGATTAGTATATGTGCGTGTGGCAAACCTCGTTTTTGCCATTCCACTGAGTACATCCAGCATCGCACTGACCCAAACACTTCAAGTTTTACTGTGTAGTTTATCAGTGATTTCAACTTTTGCCGGAAGACACGGGCCGTAATGTCATGCCTATGAACCGCCGATTGTCCTTGAAGTAAAAGCTGCAGTATCTCGTCCCAAGATTGATTACATGTAAATGTAATAAATAAATCTGGACGACCATAGAGACGAACATACGCAATAGCATCTTGAGCATGTTCATGCGTATGACGGGGACTGCCAGCATATGACGAAGGTAAAATTGTTAATCATCCAACGTTTGTGGTATTACCGTCATTTATAACTGCATCTCGCAAATGAATGTATTGTTCAGAGCGGAGCATAGTCTGATTCAGGCGGATATATAGCAAACGTTCTGATTCAATTTTAGCATACATATCAACGACAAATTGGTGAAACAATTCACGGCATTTTAAAATATAATTTTCTTCATCCTGCCAAATCATTAGTCTATAGGAATAATAATGCATTGCACTGCATTTCTTATTCATTTCTTTGTTAGTGGCTGGATTCATCAATTTAATATTAAAGTGATAGCCGTCGGCTCTATCCCAAAAAATGATAGGATATTGTAGGGCATCGCAGCATCGATGAGTTTCAGCAATTCTTAACAACTGAGCGTTTCGCTTATGAAGAATAATATCTCGAGGTAAAAACTGATCACCGACCATAACGATTGCCACTTCGTCGATAGTTGGAGCATTGTATCTACGCACAAGTTGGCCAGGAGGCGTTTTGTCAGCGGAAATAACAATTTTATGCGTATCAGTAGGCATCAAATCGATGGCTGTTTTGAACAGACGCACTAAATTATTATTTTCGTGGAAAAGATGTTGCAATTGGGAAACGATTGTCCTTTCAACGTTGGGAGAAATTTCGCAACGTGCATTCAATTCAGAATTTCTATCACTGATGAAGTACAATTGTAAAAATTTTTGATTCTCGCCTGAGAATGGTAGAAGGGACCCTGCCCTATGATAAATTTGCCCTTTTACTTTGAAAGTAGACATAAATTTGTCTGGATTTTCGATTTGGGCTCCAAACGACGTCATTTGGAAACATGAGTTGTATTTTCTGATTTTTGACAAAAAACAATTAGATTCTGACATAGTACCAGTAAGGAAAGTCTTCAATGGCTCTGGTGGTGCAGCCCTTGTGATTCCTCGGCACGCTTTCTTTTCTTACTTTCTCTATCAGCAGCAAGCCTGATTTCTTGCTGTTCTTGTGATTCCTCGGCACGCCTTCTTTTTTCACTTTCTCTTTTAGCAGCAAGTCTGCTTTCGCGTTGCTCTGAAGGTTCCTCGGCACGCTTTCTGTTCTTTCTTTCTCTATCAGCCTCAAGCCTGTTTCCTTGCTGTTCTTTTGATTCCTCGGCACGCTTTCTGTTCTTTCTTTCTCTATCAGCCTCAAGCCTGTTTCCTTGCTGTTCTTTTGATTCCTCGGCACGCTTTCTTTTCTGACTTTCTCTATCAGCAGCAAGTTTTTTGGCATACACTCTTTGAGCATCTTCATCGGCTTTTGCCATTGTAAGTTCATCAGTCATTTTAAACTTAAACATTAATAGATTTCTACGTGAACATATGTCTTATATATCTTTAATGACGTCACCGTCAAAGCAAAAATGACGACAACTAACTTCATGATTAAATATCTTTAATGACGTCACCGTCATAGCAAAAATGACGACAACTAATTTCATGACGTCAGTCAACACAGAAACATGACGTCACCTGATCCACAGACAGACACAGACAGACAACTTATTTTTATACATATAGATAGATATATATATATATATATATATATATATATATATATATATATATATATATATATATATATATATATATATATATATATACATATATATATATCTATATATATATATATATATATATATATATATCTATATATATAAAAATAAGTTGTCTGTGTGTGGATCTGTGGATCTGTTGATCAGGTGACGTCATGTTTCGGCTGACGTCATGAAATTAGTTGCCATCATTTTTGTTATGACGATGCTTAGTATATTGTAAAACACATTAATTTGGTTAATAATATACCATTTAAAACACCAAAATGAACATGCTGGAGTAGTCACTCGGTGAGAGAGGGTGTCAGAACGGAGAATGAAGGTCCCAGGTTCAAATCCTGGTTAGGCTAAAAAAGGTAAAAAACTAAAAACTAAACAAAAAACTGAAAAAACTAAAAAAAGGCAAAAACTACAAAAAAAACTAAAAACTAATAAAAAAAAAATAAAAAAGCTAAAAAACTAAAAAAAACTAAAAAAAGGTAAAAAAATAAAAAAACTAAAAACTAAAAAAAAAAACTAAAAAAAAGGAAAAAACTGAAAAATAGAAGAGAAAAAGAAAACTAATAAAATTAAGAATAAAAATAAAAAAAAATAAAAAAGATAAAAACTAAAAAAAAAGTAGAAAGAAAAAACGAAAATAAACTAAAAAAGCTAAAAAAAAAAGGTAAAAACCAATAAAAAACTAAAAAGAAAAAAAGGAAAAAAACTAAAAAAAAATTTCATCTAAAAAACTAAAAAAAACTAAAAAAAGGTAAGAACTAAAAAAGAAAAAAATAAATGACGACACTCAAAGAGAAAGCGACCGGGACAAAAGGAATGTTCGATTAGCAATCAACAAAGCACCGGGACACAGGGAGTATAAATGACGACCAGGACATAAGTAAAAAAAAAAACTAAAAAAACTAAAAAGAAGGTAAAAACTACGAAAAAACTAAAAAGAAAAAAAAAACGAAAACTAATAAAAAAACTAAAAATCTAAAAATCTAAATAAACTAAAAAAGAAAAAAAATAAAAAAGGAAAAAAATAAAGGAGAAAAACAAAACTAAAAAACAAGGTAAGAACTAAAAAAGAAAAAAATAAATGACGACACTCAAAGAGAAAGCGACCGGGACAAAAGGAATGTTCGATTAGCAATCAACAAAGCACCGGGACACAGGGAGTATAAATGACGACCAGGACATAAGTAAAAAAAAAACTAAAAAAACTAAAAAGAAGGTAAAAACTACGAAAAAACTAAAAAGAAAAAAAAACAAAAACTAATAAAAAAACTAAAAATCTAAAAATCTAAATAAACTAAAAAAGAAAAAAAAGAAAAAAGCAAAAAAATAAAGGAGAAAAACAAAACTAAAAAACGAATGTATATACAGACCGGGACACCGGGATACAAATGACGACCGGGACACAGGGAATATAAATGACCATACATAAGCCATAATGACCAGGACATAAGTAAAAAATATAAATGACGACCGGGACACAGGGACAAAACTACAACGGGGACGCCGGGGGGCACAGGGGGATATAAATGACGATCAGGACACCGGGACAGGGAATGGTCGATTAGCAATCACCATCAACAAAGCTCAAGGGCAATCATTAGAATCATGAGGTATAGATCTGAATACGGATTGTTTTCCCATGGACCATTATATGTTGCATGTTCAAGAGTCGGTAAACCTGACAATCTATTTATATGCACAGACAATGGGACAGCAAAGAATGTTGTATATTCGCAAGTTTTACGTAGTTAAAAACATATATATAACTAGCTGTTGGGGTGGCGCTTCGCGCCACCCCAACACCTAGTTGGTGGGGGCGCTTCGCGCCCCCCCCAAGCCCCCCCGCGCGCGTAAGTCGTTACGCGCCATAATAGTTACGCGCCATTGTAGTTGTGTCCCTATGTCCCACCTGTGAATATAGATAGATATATATATATATATATATATATATATATATATATATATATATATATATATATATATATATATATATATATATATGGTTTTAACTACGTAAAACTTGCGAATATACAACATTCTTTGCTGTCCCATTGTCTTTGCATATAAATAGATTGTCAGGTTTACCGACTCTTGAACATGCAACATATAATGGTCCATGGGAAAACAATCTGTATTCAGATCTATACCTCATGATTCTAATGATTGCCCTTGAGCTTTGTTGATGGTGATTGCTAATCGACCATTCCCTGTCCCGGTGTCCCGGTCGTCATTTATATCCCCCTGTTTCCCCCGGTGTCCCCGTTGTAGTTGTGTCCCTGTGTCCCGGTCGTCATTTATATTCCCTCTGTCCCGGTCGTCATTTGTATCCCGGTGTCCCGGTCTGTATATACATTCGTTTTTTAGTTTTGTTTTTCTCCTTTATTTTTTTCCTTTTTTTTTCTTTTTTAGTTTATTTAGATTTTTAGATTTTTTAGTTTTTTTATTAGTTTTTAGTTTTTTTTTCTTTTTAGTTTTTTTGTAGTTTTTACCTTCTTTTTAGTTTTGTTAGTTTTTTTTTTTACTTATGTCCTGGTCGTCATTTATACTCCCTGTGTCCCGGTGCTTTGTTGATTGCTAATCGAACATTCCTTTTGTCCTGGTCGCTTTCTCTTTGAGTGTCGTCATTTATTTTTTTCTTTTTTAGTTCTTTTAGTTTTTACCTTTTTTAGTTTTTTTTAGTTTTTTAGATGAAAATTTTTTTTAGTTTTTTCCTTTTTTTCTTTTTAGTTTTTTATTGGTTTTTACCTTTATTTTAGCTTATTTTTCAGTTTTTTCCTTTTTTTTAGTTTTTTTTTATTTTTTATTTTTTTTAGTTTTTTACCTTTTTTCAGTTTTTTTAGTTTTTTTAGTTTTTTAGCTTTTTTACTTTTTTTATTAGTTTTTAGTTTTTTTTGTAGTTTTTGCCTTTTTTTAGTTTTTTCAGTTTTTTTTTTAGTTTTTTATTGGTTTTTACCTTTATTTTAGCTTATTTTTCAGTTTTTTCCTTTTTTTTAGTTTTTTTTAGTTTTTAGTTTTTTTAGTTTTTTACCTTTTTTTAGTTTTTTTAGTTTTTTTAGTTTTGTAGCTTTTTTATTTTTTTT